>NW_020688253.1:0-3233 GCF_002925995.2 Terrapene triunguis | reverse complement strand
CTCCCAGAGCCCTGTAGTCACTCTTGATCCGCTCAGTGTCACACCGCACAGTATCATTTGTGCCCACATGGATGAGTAGCATGGGGTAGTAGTCAGAGGGCTGGATAATCCTCGACAATGCCTCCGTAACGTCTCGGATATGGGCTCCCGGCAGGCAGCATACCTCCCGAGATGAAATGTCATATTTTAGCTTGCGGTCCACTATGACCCCCAGATCCCTTTCCACAGTTCTCCTTCCTAGATAGTCATTTCCCATTTTGTATGTGTGCAACTGATTGTTCCTTCCTAAATGGAGTACTTTGCCAGATTTCTACAGTGCTCAGCTCCCCAAACAGTGATCTCCTTTGAAAAATGCACCCACTTATCTTGGTGCCTAAAAGCAGAACTGAGATCTCTTGAAAATTTGTGTTTTAGCTATAAGCTGCTTAAGAGAAGGGCATTATCTGCGCTAGTTCTTTCTGTATCGCCAGGCACGTCTACGGAACTCTGTACATGAGCGTTCATAATGACAGCGCCAAACATGTGCTTTCTGATGACTCTAGTATGAGCGTCTCAGATGCCCGACTTCTTCTTAGCGTATGCGCCACGTGCCTGATGTGGCACATGACCAGGATTCATCACTGAATTTGGTCTGCTGGCTAGATCATTAGCTTCCCTGGCCCAACCCGGGTACTGATAGGGAGCACAAAGTGAATGGTGATCTATGCCCAACTGCTGGGTGAAGATTGTGTGGAGCACATTTTTTAAACTCTGACACTAATAAAGGCAACACAATGAGTAAGGATGCCATCAACGCACTGGGGGCGGGGAAGGGGGTGACACAGCAAAGTGAGGCGGTCACTCAGGGGAAAGCTTTATTTTTTATATTAATATTTAGTATTGTTTAGTTATCTTCCCCTGGTGGGACATGGGAGTGGCAACAGGCAGTGATGAGAAGCTAGCAGACGGACTACACTTCAGCCTGTAGGCATAACTTATGTCGCTCAGGGACGTGAACATCCCTCCCCCCCACCCCCCGAGCAACATAAGTGATGCCGACATAAGCGCTCGTGTGCACACGACTCCTCCCACCAACATTGGGTCTGCCACATGTGGAGGTGGTTTTATGATGCTGACGGGAGAGAGCTCTATCCCATTGGCCTAGAGTGTCTTCACCAGATGCGCAGCAGCGGCAGAGCACTGTACGTATAGACATGGCCTAGAAGACAGGTTGAATATGTGAAGACATACCTCGACTTCAGACCCAATTCAATGCACCTTGTGCAGTCTATTATTCCAGTGCAAGGTGAGTGTGAAACACGGCCATTGTGATCTGGTAGCATTTCATATCTTCATTGCATAGGCACAGGGTCATGCAGAACTCTAGTTGGGAGAAATAAAGCTTGATAGACTGTGGCTAAGAAAATTTACATATGGAAATAGGTAGAATATCTGCTATTTCTACAATCTGGTTCAAAGTGTTTGGTGTTTTAGGAAAGTGACATGAAACGGAAGGATGGGTTTGGGGTTAAAGCACTGGACTGTGAGATGAGAGTTTAAATTCAAAGCTCTCACATAGACACCCTTTGTGACCTTGTCCAAGTCACTTAATCTCTCTAGGCCTTCCTTCACTGTCTGTAAAATGGATAATAAGGGCTTGCCTACACATGAAAGTTAATCTGCAATAAGGAAGGTTGAGAATTTAAAGCAGGTGAACTATTCTGAACTGACTCCATGTCTGGTCGCTTTTATTCCAGAATAAGAGGGCCATATTCCGAATTAACTTAATCCACTTCCAAAATGCATTACACTAATTCAGAATAAGGTATGCTTATTCTGGAATAAGATCCTCTCCCGCATAGAGTCAATCAGGAATAGTTAATCACCAATAGCTACAACTCCTTGTGCAGACAAGCCCTAATACTGACTTTGCCTCACTGTCATCTGTTTACAATGCAAGCTCTTTGGCACATGGACTCTCTTAGTAGGGGGCTTACAGAGTCTAGCACTGTGGCCAGAGGTAGAACAGTAATGTTAGTGGGGACTATAAAGCCTGTGCAAGTAACCAGAAGGGACTTCCTTGTTATTGCTAAGACTGTATAGTCTAATGCATCACTTTATTTCTGCTGGTTATGTGTTCTTTTCTCTGTGTACACAGGAACTCAAGTGAACATTAGATCTGTGAAGATAAGATAAGGAGTGTAATAAATAGACTTCTTTAAAATCCACCCTTATCTTGTTTTTGTTTCAGTACAAGTGGGGTTTTGGAAAAGCAACAGCCGCTTAGTTAAAGGCACAGGTCTGGATTGTAGGGTTCAGCTTCTGGTGCCAGCTGGGATTGCCCCATGCCAGTAAACCCACAGTTCTTTATGATCAATGGGGATAGATGTAGCATGGTCCCCACTAGAAGTGCACAAGGAGCTGAGAGGCAGCTAATTGGTTAATGAGAGACTGGCCCAGTTGGACCCAATCAGATGTGTCCATTCCCAAACTGCATTTTAGAAGAATTATTCTGGAGCGAAATTTAATGTGACCAATCACAATGCTAGGACTTAAGGCACATCTTCTTGCTGTCCCTATGGCAATGGGACAAAACAAAAATGCTATTTGATACCTGTCCTTTGTGGGGATTGTACTTATTTCAGCCACAGGACAAACTGTTCAGAGATCCATGTGCTCTGAAGAGCACTTCTGGGAAACTGAACATTCCGGAGAGTTGCACAGAAAGCTACTAGAGGAGCAAAGTTCAAAGGGGATGAAGATCCTCAAGGCTATTCCTGGGTTCTAGCTCCCCTGCCTACCAGGAAATCCCTACCCAGCTTCCTAACCTTCCCTGGTGTCCCATACCAACCACCCCTGCACATGCGACCCACTCAGTGCGGCATTCTCTTCCCCGCTACGTGTGGCTGGGCCATATGTAGTGCATGTTGAGCCTGCTCTAGGAACGACTCTTTTCACTCAGGCAGTAGAGGCTCATGCCTTTAGAATGCAAGGTGTCTAGTTCAATCCCCGCTGCTGACAACTCACCTAGGGACACAGTGAAATTCAACTCCTTCCCTCCATAATGCTGGGTTCTGTGCAAGGAACCAGGGGCGGGCAGCAGGTTTGTATAATTTTTGGTGGGTCCAGAACGGGTCCAAGTCACGCGCCCCCCCCCCCCCCTGCCTAAGGGAGTTTGGGTGGGAGGGAGTTTGGGTGCAAGATGCGGGCTCTGGGCTGGGGCAGAGGGTTGGGGTGCAGGAGGTGGTGCGGGC
>NW_020688252.1:0-1233 GCF_002925995.2 Terrapene triunguis | reverse complement strand
CTCATCATCCCTCCGATCATAAACCTTCATGGCAATTTCTAAGAGTTAACGGGGGATTTTGCTGTTTCCAATTGTATAGATCACTAGTGGTGAAGGGGACATATATCATAGTGAGGTCACCATCGGGGGCTACAGCCTCCCGCATCGGACACAAATAACTCTGTCGCAAGGGCATTTCGTGTATCGAACCACCCTTGCCTGATGGGCTAATAAGGGTAAATTTAGTACCCCCAGGGTTATAGGTAGGTGCCATGTTCCACACCTTTCCCACGGAGCTCCCTGCCTTCTGGGTTGTCACGGGGCCGGTCTGGCTCCTGGTGTGCTTATACACAGGAGAGTTCGGGGAGGTTGGAGGAGACTCCTGTTTGGGAGGCTCACCCCTGTCAGTGGAGGCATTATCCTTAGAGGAGAGGGTGGGGATTTCAATCGAGGGTGCCAGAACCGGGAGGCCAGGATACAAAGGGGGAGGGGGCATAGGATCAGGGGCAGAGGGAATCACAGCCTGCGGACAAGATTTCTTAACAGGGGGACAGGGTTTCCTAACAGGGGCACGGGCCATTAAGGTCTTAATAGTTTGTGATCTACATTTCTGCAACCATGGGGGAGGATTAGCCACGAGGTCCTGCCAAATATCTATATAAGGATATTGGTCCCAATGCCCATCCCGGGTCACAATGCTATGTACTGCTTGTACAATTTCTGATTTGAGTGTCCCTCCCTCGGGCCATTCCACCCCGAATGCCGTCCATTCAAGAGTACAGAATTTTACAAGATTGTCTTTACATAATACAATTCCATAATCAGCCTGGCATCTAAACGCCTTCCAGTTATCCAGCATACATCCCAGGGGTGTCCCGGAGAAGGTGCTTTGTCCGGACCCCATTATGCTTTACCTAGAGTTTCTCGAGACAGAGGTATCAAGAGGGGGGGGAAAGGGGTAGGGATCTAGTACTAACTCAGATATCCGCTTGGTCACGAGGTTCGGCTGACCCCCCTTGCAATCAAGATATCCTGGTCACCGGGTTTCCCCTAGCAGGAGTCTTGGGGCGGCTGAAGTCAGCTTAAGCCTCAGACCTGGCAGCGGCACCCATTCATCTTTCACACAGATCTTTTAATCAGTTACAATCTGGGTTTCCAACACACCATTAAGAGGAGAAACAAGATTACTCCTCCCAGAAACAAGAGTAATCCCTGAGGTTGCTCCAAGTCCCAATAATTGTTAAGAACGGCCCA
>NW_020688251.1:0-1532 GCF_002925995.2 Terrapene triunguis | reverse complement strand
CTGCAAGTCTCTAGGAGTCTCTCAAGGAGTTCCCTGCTCAGTCACTTAGCACCCACTAGCAATGGTCTCTGACAGTGTCATTGCAAAAGGGAGCTCAGCAGATGGTCCCTTCTATGGCTTTCTGAGTGGGAGGGAGGTTGGTCTTGTCATTTAAGGCCTAGCTGTCAGAGTCAGGGGTCCTGGGGTTATCTGGCTTTGGAAGCAGGTGGGGTCTAGTGGTTGGAGCTGGACTGGTATCAGTACCATGCTTCCTTCCTGTCTCTGGCAGTGATGTTGTGTGTGACCTTGCAGCCAGTTGCTTTCCATCCCTGTGCGCCAGCTAACAGAGATAATACTGACCCCCTCAGAGGGGCTGGTAGGGGTCACTACCGTAATGACTCAAATTGGAGTGAGTTGTGCTCTTGGCAGCGAAGGGCCCAGATTCAGTCCCCACGGATGCCTAAGGTATCTATATGTGGCTATGGTTTGACTCACCTACCATTACAGACTGTTTAGCCCGGTCCTGGCCATGCGTGGTGCATCTTCTCCTGGCCCTCTCTGGCACACAGCTCCATCACACACAAGAACATGGCCCACCAAGGACAATCTATCAGCTCCCATTTGGTGTTCAGCTCCAAGATGGATGGTGAGCCCTAGTCAGACCATAGAAAGACAAGCTGGTGTTCTTTGGTGGAAACTGCTGGAGCTTCAGCCTCTGCTCCCACCTCCACCCACATGCTAAGGGCTTCAAAAGTGGTCCCTGATCCCAGGTCAACAAAGTAGCTGAGGGGAGGCCAGGTTGCGTGGAATTACTGTTGGGACTGATCCTAAGAAAAGAGGAGATTTCTCCTCTGCTCTAGGGAGATTCCCATAGGAAAAGCAGCTGGGGTGGGGGTGGGGGCAATACAAGCACTACCCCTCAGCCCTTGAATAGCAGGCAACCAGGACTTTGGGAGACAAGGTACTGGTGTATCTTGCTGGACAGCAAGAAAGAGCATTGGAGAAATTGTACAATGTCACAGCTGGGTCAAGGGCAGCCAGACCTACTGGTCAGAGCCAGAGTCCACACTCACATGACAGGAGTTGAGAGTCAGCTGGGTCAGGATTCTGGAAGATCAGAAGCACAAGAGAAACTTGCAATCACAACCACAAATCAGATGCCACGAAGTCAAGCCAGGGGAGCGGCGGCAGAAACAGGCAGCACACGGTCCAGAACAGGAAACAGCCCTGGTGTTCAGTCAGCTTCCTTTTCCTGCTGCTGCCTTAAGCAGGGCCAGAGGGCCAATTAGCTTCTCTGGGATTCCTCCAATAGGACCTCAGGAGTGGCGCCTGAAACTGGGGCTGAACTTCATGGATCCTAGGTAAGCAATTTTCAGCAGGCTTCCAGGTGGAGGGTTGGAGTGTGGCTGCTTCCATGAACCCTACAGCCCCGGGTTGAAGACCTCTGGGTCGTGACAGTGACTGATCTCTCCCCGTTCAAACCTCCTGCAGAAAACATTATCCAGGATCCTGGACACATCCTCTGAGAATAAAATGAGGATATCATGATGAGA
>NW_020688250.1:0-5202 GCF_002925995.2 Terrapene triunguis | reverse complement strand
ATATTGAACAGAGCCGGTCCCAAAACAGACCCCTGCGGTACCCCACTTGTTATGCCTTTCCAGCAGGATTGGAAACCATTAATAACAACTCTCTGAGTACGGTTATCTAGCCAGTTATGCACCCACCTTACAGTAGCCCCATCTAAATTGTATTTGCCTAGTTTATCGATAAGAATATCATGCGAGACCGTATCAAATGCCTTACTAAAATCTAGGTATACCACATCCACAGCTTCACCCTTATCCACAAGACTCGTTATCCTATCAGAGAAAGCTATCAGATTGGTTTGACATGATTTGTTCTTTACAAATCCATGCTGGCTGTTCCCTATCACCTTACCATAAAATGCTGGGATCTAAATTAGCTATTACCACTCAAGAAAGAGATCTTAGAGTCATTGTGGATAGATCTCTGAAGACATCCACTCAATGTGCAGCAGCAGTCAAAAAAGCAAATGGAATGCTGGGAATAATTAAGAAAGGGATATCTAATAAGACAGAAAATATCATGGTGCCTCTATATAAATCCATGGTACACCCACATCTTGCATACTGTATGCAGATGTGGTCGCCCCATCTCATAAAAGATATATTGGAATTGGAAAAGGTTCAGAAAAGGGCAACAAAAATGATTAGGGGTATGGAATGGCTTCCATATGAAGAGTGATTAATAAGACTGGGACTTTTCAATTTGAAAAAGAGATGGCTAAGGGGAGATATGATTGAGGTCTATAAAATCATGACTGGTGTAGAGAAAGTAGATAAGGAAGTGTGATTTACTCCTTCTCATAACACAAGAACTAGGGGTCACGAAATGAAATTAATAGGCAGCAGGTTTAAAACAAATAAAAGGAAGTATTTCTTCGAACAACACAGAGTCAACCTGTGGACCTCCTTGCCATAGGATGTTCTGAAGGCCAAGACTATAACAGGGTTCAAAAAATAATTATATAAATTCATGGAGGATAGGTCCATCAATGACTATTAGCCAGGATGGGCAGGAATGGTGTCCCTAGCCTGTGTTTGCCAGAAGCTGGGAATGAGCGACAGGGGATGGATCACTTGATGATTCCCTGTTCCGTTCATTCCCTCTGGGGCATCTGGCACTGGCCTCGGTCGCAAGACAGGATACTGGGCTAGATGGACAGTTGGTCTGACCCAGTAGGGCCATTCTGATGTTCTTATGACATTTTGTCCAGTGATACTGGAGTAAATTCATCACCTGTGGAAAGGACCCTGGGATGTTTAATGGCTCTACAGAAGAGAAAGGACCCCAGACTAACTCTCTATCCCATCACACCCATGTTGCACTGGGATTGTTAAGCAGGTGAGCTCCTGAGCAAGTGATGGGTACCTGTGAATCCTGAGATCGAAACGTCTTCCCTGGGAATCCCCCTCAGGTAGCCGTGTCCCACACCTCTCTCACCCCAGCATCTGCAGCAGCATCCCATGCTGAGAGCGACAGGGGTGTGCACCATTTATAATATAGCTCTGTGCAATCCCAGTGGGCTTCACTCTGCCTCTAGGGGAGAAGCTGCATCTGGATGTAAACAGGCTGGAGACAGGCCTGTCTGCACTTCTGTGCTATTTATGCACCTTTAGGAGTAAACAGCAATTAAGGGACCTTCCCAAAGAGAGATGAGAACTCTTGGGCTCTCCACGGAGTCAGAGAGGAATTGGCTGCTCTGTGTATTTGTGTATATTTAAAAATTATAGTCGATTAGGAAGAAACTAGGGAGAGTGTCTAGGCCTCCATAGGGTCTGATACCCTGTAAATGCCCAGGGGGGATGGGTAGGTAGTAGACAGACAGATCTGGGGATAGATGACTTAGGAGAGATACGAACACTTTCTACAGCCATACTGGACTGTCACTAAGGGATCAGAGATCAGTAATTCTCATCAGTAACGATCATCAAACTGTGCAGCACCTTTCATTGAAGGATCCTCAAAATACTTAGAAAATCTGAGGTTTTCAGAGCTAGCTGGAGTTCGTGAGCTCCCTGCTCCTGTGAGTTGTGAACTCCAGGACTCCACTTCTGCTCCCACTCAGAAACCTGCCAACACATCGCAGACACTGGGGTCGCTTTGGGGGAACAGAGTTAGTAAAACCAGCACCAAGAGAATGTTCCTGTGGACAGAGCAGCCGGGGGGGCTGTCCTGGGGACAGAGGCCTTACCCCGCCTCCCCCTGAAAGCTGCCTTGGAAGAAGGGGGGCCCTATAGGCAGGATAGAGGCTTTGTCTACACTGGCACTTTTGTCAGTAAAAGTTTTGTCGGTCAGGGGTGTTAAAAACACCCCCCTGACCGACAAAAGCGCTGGTCTGGACAGAGCTATGTCAGTGGGAGACACTCATTGGGCGTGGTTTAATTGTGGTGGCAGAAGAGCTCTGTCCCATCGCCATAGAGTGGCTACACGGGAGACCTTACAATGGTGCAGCTGCAGCAGTGCATCACAAACAGCCATGGCTGGATGTAAGGGCACTTCACAGTCTGTTCCTCACACGGCCCAGGCCCTGGCTGTGCTGCAGGGATACTGCAGGTCGGACACTCACTCTGGCAGTGGCCACACGCCCTCAAACTATAGGTGGCAGGGCCCTTCCCCCCAGTGCCACCCCCCACATCAGGGTTACGATCCCCCTCCCAGTCTGGGCTCTCTGCCCAGGGTCCCCCTCACTCTCCCCAGCTGCTCACCGCACCCGGCTGTGGACAACCCCAGCCCCAGCTCCTGCCCCATATCCCAACTCGCAGCTCCACCCCCCATTGCCCCTGGGGACTGTCAGTCTCAGGGGCCTGGTTTCCCATCAACCCTCCCCCTTCCTTTTGGTACTGGGAGATGGCCAATCAAAAATCATCACTGAGTTTGAGAGCTTACATGACATACTTTATATAAAACACCTCATAATCATATCACCACGGTAAATATGGAGGTGCCAGGGTGTTGCTTTGAGTCACACCTCACCTCTTAGTTTACTGCCGGAGTGTTAGTCACTGACTGATGCGGAGGCAGTGTGCCCGAGGCCCTCTTTAGGTTTTGACCATAAAACTCCCAAGTGTTTCAAACACAGCAGTATTATCCACAGGTTTTCTTCCAAAGTTCTGTGCACCTTTTAACACTTTGTAGATCAGCCCTGTGATATCAAAAGTCAGGTAGTGTGCCTTCTCTGGGTTGCTAGAAAACCTCTCTTTGTATCTAGTATTGGGGGTAGCCGTGTTAGTCTGTATCTAGATGACCTCCTGAGGTCCCTTCCAACCCTGATATTCTATGATTCTATGATTCTACAAAAACAACAAGGAGTCTGGTGGCACCTTAAAGACTAACAGACTTATTTGGGCATAAGCTTTCATGGATAAAAACCTCACTTCTTCAGATGCAGCATTGTTAACCATTGTGTTTTTCCAAGGACGATAACTCACTGCAGATATTCATCAATGCCATGAGGTGGTGCACCTCAGTTTCCCCTTCCACGTAGCAGACCAGGTTTATTATCATTTCCCTGCTGTGACAGGCTTTGAGCCTGTTTACAGGTGTTAGCTGAGAAGCAGTATCCCCACAGGGCTTCTTGTTTACTACTCCTAGTGTGACAGATTTTCATTACCAACTGCCTGGAGTATCAGGTGATCAGGCTGATGCCACAGGATCGTTTGGAGAGGAGATAACGTAACACACCAAGTGTTTAAATTTTAACGCTTTATTAATAAAATAATAAAATACAGCAGAGAGTGCTAGGAATGCTCCCACGTCACTCAGGGGAAGAAATAAAGCATTAGAGCCCCACGCCCTAACCCACTTTCATACTCACACACGCACTACCCAAAGCTGGCCAGGCCTGAGGGTAACGTAAGAAGAAGAGCAGGAGGGGAAGGGGTGGACGGGAGTTCTTGCATTGGGCCCAGGTTGTCCGGGGAATCCGCTGTAATCTCCGAATTGCTCCAGCTCTCAGGAGGGTTTTAAGTCCTGGGCTCCTTTGGGGGTATTCCATGCCGCGACCTCTCTTCCTGGTGCTCCTTGTGCCAGTCCATTAGATGGCTGTGTTTTACCTGTAAGTCTTCCTGTATACCTGTGTGCTGGCAAGTGGGTAATGAAGTCTTACAGTGATATGTGATCATGTCACCTGAACTGTCACCTGAACTGGAATCCATCTTTGGGGGGAGGGATAGCTCAGTGGTTTGAGCATTGGCCTGCTAAACCCAGGGTTGTGAGTTCAATCCTTGAGGGGGCCACTTAGGGATCTGGGGCAAAATCAGTACTTGGTCCTGCTAGTGAAGGCAGGGGGCTGGACTCAATGACCTTTCAAGGTCCCTTCCAGTTCTAGGAGATGGGATATTTCCATTAATTTAATTTAACCTGGTGCTTTTCCATTGAGAAGGGGGGGGGAACCCAGAGAGGGACAAAGGATTCCCGCCTTATGCAAAAGATAGATAAATGAGTGGAACAGAGCAAGACGGGAGCCAGGGCTGTCCCTAGCTATTCTGGGGCCCTACGCAGCCCCCCCCACAGGATGTGTGTGTGGGGACCCAGCCCTCTGCAGGAGGAGAGTGGGGGGCTGTCCCCAGGCCTCCGTGGGGGGGATAAGGTGAGGCCAGTGTTATAGAGGGCAAACAATTTATGAGTTTACCCTGTATAAGCTTTATACAGAGTAAAACGGATTTATTTGGGGTCAGGGAACTGAGCACGGACTTCCAGACAGAAAAATATCTCCAGCCCCAAATAACCCCTGAGCATCCCTCCCCAGCTCCCTGTGTCTGCAGGGAGAATTAATGGTCCCACCGGCTCTGCCCATGCTGTGGTTCAGGACCTGTCGCTGCTGGGAGTCTGTCCCTCCAGGAGTGTGGAGCTGAGGGAGGGGGAGAATGAGCCTCCCACAGAGGACAGCCCAAAGCCATGCAAAGAGCAGAGATGGGCCTGGCCACATCCCACGCGCTGACTGCCCCAAGCTCAGGGAAAGCTCTGACCTCGTTCCAGCCTGCCCAGCGCGGGTCCAGTCTGACAACTCCCCGACAGGCAGAGGGAGAGAGCCCGCCCCATGGCCCTGTGCTCCCCATGAGACACACCCAGCTGGGATCCCAGGGCTGGACTAGGCAGCATCTGGGGCCACCATCACTTTTTCCTTCATAGTAGACAACTTCAGTCCACTCAGCGTTATCTCCTCCCTGGGCTGTAAACTGAAAAACCTTTAATTCTCTGGAATAAAAGGGCTTTAG
>NW_020688249.1:0-4796 GCF_002925995.2 Terrapene triunguis | reverse complement strand
TTGCAATCATATAGCTGCTTCTATCCAAAGATCTCAAATCAGCTCACTAATGTTAGTACCTGTGAGGTAGGGAGGTACCATTATTTCCATTTTACAGCTGAGGAAACTTAGTCATCCATAGAAGACCCACCTCTGAGCAACTGCTCAGTGCCTCCTGTGATACGTTCAGCTCCCTCAGCTCCCACTAAGGCTAAATAACTTGCCTGGGGTCACACAGAAAGTTAGTAGAATTTCTGGGGATAGAACCTAGATCTTTTGATTCGCAGTCCTGTGCCTTAACCTTCATCAAGTGCCAAGAATAAAGTTAGAACAACTGTGTCATGGGGGAAGTTTGTCCCCCAAATGCATTCAGAAACCAAGACCAATTCTTTAATGTTTAAATAAAGTTTTTTTAATTTAAATTAGCAAATTGAAAGAATTATCAGGATTCAGTGTGAGCCTATGCAATTTTCACACATCACTAGAGTACCTTCTGCCTTAGAGTGATTGTATGCAGCAACCATTGTCACTGCAACGCATTAGCAATTAGCATATGCAATGTCCTAAAACAGCATAGTTGAATGACCACTAGTTCATGAGTTATTGCAACATATAGGATCATGGGATACAACATTATACAACAGATAACAGCTTTCAAGTACATGAAAGGTTGTTACAAGGAGTAGGGAGAAAATTTTTTGTTCTTAATCTCTGAGGACAGGACAAGAAGCAATGGACTTAAATTGCAGTAAGGGAGGTTTAGGTTGGACATTAGGAAAAACTTCCTAACTGGTAAAGCACTGGAATAAATTGCCTAGGGACACTGTGGAGTCTCTATTATTGGAGATTTTTCAGAGCAGGTTAGACAAAGAATGGTCTAGATAATACTTAGTCCTGCCATGAGTGCAGGGACTGGACTAGATGACCGCTTGAGGTCCCTTCCAGTCCTATGATTCTATGATCACAAATGCATTATAAATTAGCATATGCAAATTATATTTAGGTTAAAAAAACCCAGCTTGCTTAGTGAGTCAGACATAGTAAGCACAATGCAAAATACTCTCACTAGAGGCAAATGTACAGCAGGATAACAGTACAACACATTTGGGATACATTTGTACCCCACACACTTTTTGATAAAGAAAAATGTTTTTCATGTTAAATCAATTGTTTTGCTCTAACCTGAGTACATGTGCCTATGTGACAATGTCCTAAAACAACATAGTTGGAAGACAACTAGTTCATGGAAACCTATAGGCTCACGTGGTACATTACATCATGAATGTGGATGAAGGTTAATCACAAAACATGAAAGAGGCGAACACTGTTGTTTCTCATTTTGGGCCAAGTCCTGGCCTTACTGGAGTCTTATCATAGGAAGTATTTAAAAATATGTGTGCAATAAATGCAACCTCATAAACACTCTTCCCTAAATAGTGTTGTGAAGCTTAATTCATTCACTAATTTGAGAACCTGAGATGATAGGATCTATATATGTGCAAAGTACAATGCAACATAAAATATTTATACAACTCCTTTGAGAATTACAAGCACTGGACATCTTAGCAGGCTCAGGACCCCAAAGCACTTTGGTGATTTGCTTAGGAACCTACAGTTTCATCTCAACTTATGCGATGTTTATTTTGCATGTCTTTGAAATTGATGTGGCTTGGGCTAAAGATGCTCTTCAAAGAGAAACCATTGCTTTAAGTTATTTTTCTTTTCTTTCAGCTTAAAGCTAAGTTTTGAATTGAACTCATCTTTTGAGTAGATAAAAAGAGTAGTCTGGGTTTATAAATGGTAATATAAATACTTCATCATGTCTATGTAAGGCAGGTACTCATTGCACACAAGAATGTGTTTACATTCATGCTTGATCTCTCAAACAACAAAAGGTTCAGACTCTGTTGTAAAATGGGCTTTACAAAACAGATTCTGATAATTCATTTGAAATTACCAAGCATGATGTCACTAAATAGCATCTTATGGGAGCGTGAGAACCAAAATTACATTCAATTTTTCTTTCTGAAAATATATATATGGTCAAGACTTTCCAAAAAAAAAAGGCTGATTTTCGATTCCCCAAATTTTTGGTTGAGATTCATTAAAGGACCCTGATTTTAGGGGGGTAGGGGAGGCAGAGGGAGGAATTCAGAACTATCTGAAAATCAGGTCCTTTAAAGGCTGCCTCACATTGGGCACCCAAAAATAGAGGCACTCAAAATCACTAGTAACTTTTGAAAAGCTTGGCCCTATATATACGTTTAAAGCAAGCCATTTAATAATAGGAACAAGACAATACTATCTAACATCTAATAACAGCAATAAGACAAAGTATAGTAAGAATGTATAATGCCTCTACCTAAACAGTGGTAACGAGAGGTAACGGAATTAAAATGTATGGGGTTTTTTTGGTTGGTTTTTTGTTTGTTTGTTTTTAAAGAGATAGTTGTCATATCCTGAACTAAATAAACCCAGGGGTGAAAGGCAAGGGAGACTATTAGGCCAGTTTACAGTTATTTCTGAGTTAGCAAAAAGCAGCTTCAAATTATTATTATTATCATAATGAAAGGTGCTCTCACTTCTCAACCCTGATTAGTTACCATAAATCCATTAACTCTGATTGGCTACTGCCTTAAGTATTCCCCGTTCATGGACCTGATATAACATCCATCAAAGTCAATAGGAACCTCTCCATTGACTTCAGTGGGCTTTGGATGAGGCCCCATGCGCTCACCTATCCCTAAAGATAACAGGAGCTACTTTCATCATTAGTCTACGGTTAATTTCCCAATGCCATACTTGTTCTATCATTATTTTTAGTGCAGTAGCACTCAAAATGACATTTGAAATACACAGTCCCTGCCCTGCAGAGAGGACAATCAGAAGACTTTGTCTTGACATCCCACATTGCACTGTGTTTTGTGGGTTTAGGTATTATTATCATTAACACCATGCCATGTTGGCAGTATCACTATCGCAGTGGTTCTCAGCTATTTTAAATCGCGGATCACTTCTTGAAACAGAGATCCTCGTCTGGGCCCCCTTCCTTGCCAAACTCCCAATCTTAACTCCACACCTTGCCAGGGGCAATTATAACACTTGGGCCTGGTCTACACTAGGACTTTAATTCGGATTTAGCTGCCTTAATCCGAATTAACCCTTCACCCGTCCACACTACAGAGCCAGTTAATTCGAATTAAAGGGCCCTTTAAATCGATTTCTGTACTCCACCTCGACGAACGGAGTAGAGCCTAAATCGATTTTGTTAATTCGAATTAGGGTTAGTGTGGACGCACACCACCGAATTACTGTGTTTAAGTTAATGGGGTAGTGTGGCCGCACACCACCGAATTAATGTGGTTTAAAACCGAATTAAGGTGCTTAGTGTGACTGCGCACAATCGAATTTATACAACCTGTTTCCCAAATTCGAATTATCTAAATTCGGATTAATCCTGTAGTGTAGACATACCCTTGGTTCAATGCAAAGTTAGTATTAGGGCACTGGGAGGGAGGAGAGGTGAAAATAATCTCACTTTAATGCTGTCGGTGCAGTGTTTGGTTACAACCCCTCATATCTGTGCTGTTTATTTACTGCTTTCTCGGCATAGAATTTGGCATGAGTTAATACTGAACATTCCCATTGCTCTAATCTCTCCGGGTATGTCTACACTACGAGGGTAATTCGATTTTACTTAAATCGAATATGTGGAATCGATATTGCAAAGTCGAACGTGTGTGTCCACACTAAGGACACACTAAGGACAGTAATTCGACTTTGTGAGTCCACACTAACGGGGCGAGCGTCGATATTGGAAGCGGTGCACTGTGGGCAGCTATCCCACAGTTCCCGCAGTCCCCGCTGCCCATCGGAATTCTGGGTCGAGCCGCCAATGCCTTCTGGGTAAAAAAAATTTGTCGTCATCCGTCCGTCACTAACGCCCTCCCTCCCTCCATGAAAGCGCCGGCGGGAAATCAGTTCGCGCACTTTTCTGGTCAGTGACAGCGCGGACGCCACAGCACTGCAATCATGGATCACGCTGCGACCATCGCTGCACTTGTGGCCGTTCTCAACACCTCGCAGCTTATCATACACCTTTCCCTGAGGCAGATGCAGAGAAATCGGGCGAGGAGGCTACGGCACCGCCGTGAGAGCCTGAAGTCGGAGAGTGGCACAGAGCTGTCAGAAACCACGAGCCCCAGCGCCCAGGACATCACGGTGGCAATGGGGCATGTGGATTTTGTTGAACGGCGATTCTGGGCCCGGGAAACAAGCACGGACTGGTGGGACCGTATAGTGCTTCAGGTCTGGGATGAATCCCAGTGGCTGCGAAACTTTCGCATGCGGAAGGGGACTTTCCTCGAACTTTGTGAGTTGCTGTCCCCTGCCCTGAAGCGCAAGGACACCCGCATGCGAGCAGCCCTCACTGTCCAGAAGCGAGTGGCCATAGCCCTCTGGAAGCTTGCAACGCCAGACAGCTACCGGTCAGTCGCCAATCAATTTGGTGTGGGCAAATCTACCGTGGGGGTTGTTGTCATGCAAGTAGCCAAGGCAATCGTGAAGGTACTGCTCCCAAAGGTTGTGACCCTGGGAAACGCGCAGGTCATCATAGATGGCTTTGCCGCGATGGGATTTCCAAACTGCGGAGGGGCTATCGATGGGACTCACATCCCTATCCTGGGACCGGACCACCAGGCCAGCCAGTACATCAATAGAAAGGGCTACTTTTCAATGGTGCTGCAAGCACTGGTGGACCATCGGGGACGGTTTACAAACATCTACGTCGGATGGCCGGGCAAGGTTCATGACGCTCG
>NW_020688248.1:3617-5395 GCF_002925995.2 Terrapene triunguis | reverse complement strand
GCGTTTCATCAGCCCCCCCCCCTTCTTTGTGTCTTTGGTCATTACGCACCCAAACTCACAAGCACATATATCACCACCCAGCTCTAACGGGCAGAGTAGTTGCTTGTGAGACACCCAGCTCTGAAGGGCTCCAATAGCAGCACAGAAGTTAGGGTGGTCACGTGAAAAGTGATATTCGTCAATATCGCTGTTGTCAGCAGACTTATCACCCCATTGACACCCTAACTTCTGTGCTGCTGCTCCACCTGGGTTTGAGAGCCTGAGAATTTATCCCCACCTCCCAGCTAGGCCTGTTCCTTCTTCCTGAGCCTCAGCCAACTGGGGCCGACAGCCAGTGCTCTTTAAAAAAAACAACAACAACCCACACTGATCACGCCTCCCTTGACACATTCCTGTGCCTCCACTGGGATGCTCTGCCCACAGTTTGAGAATTACTAGTGTAGAGAGTCACTGTGGGGATGGGTAGCCAAGATGGTAACATCTGCTCCTTTCCGTCTCCGGGATCCCCAGAGAAAATGTCCGAGCAGGAGAGCGGAACAGATCCGATTAACACTAACCTTGCAAAACACATTTTGGTGATTTCAGCTATAAACATTCCCTCCATCCTTCAGCCCCTACCCCCAGCGAATTCAATGAGACTGAGCTAGAATTGGGCAGGTGGCATGGGCGACGGGTATAATCGCTGAATTATTGATCCCTGAATTAACAGAATACAGGAACCCTTTGGATAGCTAAACATAGACTACTCTAGTTACCCCTCTTAGAATCATAGACTATCAGGGTTTGAAGGGACCTCAGGAGGTCATCTAGTCCAACCCCCTGCTTAAAGCAGGACCAATCCCCAACTAAATCATCCCAGACAGGGCTTTGTCAAGCCTGACCTTAAAAACCTCTAAGGAAGGAGATTCCACCACCTCCCTAGGTAACCCATTCCAGTGCTTCACCACCCTCCTAGTGAAAAAGTTTTTCCTGATATCCAACCTAAACTTTCCCCACTGCAACTGGAGACCATTACTCCTTGTTCTGTCATCTGGCACCACCGAGAACAGTCTAGATCCATCCTCTTTGGAACCCCCTTTTAGGTAGTTGAAAGCAGCTACCAAATCCCCCATCATTCTTCTCTTCTATAGACTAAACAATCCCCGTTCTCTCAGCCTCTCCTCATAAGTCTGACCCTGCCAGCAGGTAGGGGATCTTGGGGGACAACTACTGCACTGGTGGGGTGCAAAATAAACTTTATTAAGAAAATGCAAAAACAGGGAAAATTCAATAGTGAGGGGTATGGGGTTTGTTAAGGTAGACAATTGGGGAGGGGTTTCTTTTAGTAAATAGGATAGGGGGTTTCAATAATGGGGTACAATACAGTGGGGTAGAATACAGTTGGTAACCAATTAACACTGAAGTATAAATGTAACAGGTAGCTAACAGTTTCTATGTAAAGGGTGTGTCATAGCAGCATATAACCAACTAACAGTTATGGGTAAAATGTGTTAAATAACCAACAACTCTAGGTAAAAATATGTCACAGTGGTGTAAATGTAAAATGTGAGGTGTGTTAGAGAGAAAAAGGGTAACCAATGGGGCTTTATGCTAGACTTCAGTAGTACAATTGAGGTTTGGCAGCAGTAGGAGCGGGGTGAGCACGTGGGGGAAGGGATTAAAAGAGAGAGAGAGAAAGGCAGTGGTAGAGGAATGAGGTTGGGGGATGGGGGAAGAGGAGCACGTGGTGGAGCAGAGACCAAAGGCAGAGGCGTTGCGGAGGGAGATTTAAACTCAGG
>NW_020688248.1:0-3517 GCF_002925995.2 Terrapene triunguis | reverse complement strand
GGGGGGGGGGGGGGGGGGTTAGGGCAGACGGAAGACAGACTTAACCACAATTATACAGAACACAGCAAAATCTTATCTATGATCTAACTTAACCAAGACTACACAAATTAGCAAGTAACAGAACACAATGTAACAATTTTTTAAACATAACTTACAGAGCACAATACAAACAATTCTTTAAACCTAACTTAACCACAGCTATGCAAAATGAAATTACAACTTATCTAGACTAAGAACCTGATTCTAATAGGTGCACCTTACACTATGCCACTTCTTTGATCGGGAGGGGGAGCAGTTCCGGAGGGCAGAGTGGTGTGTGCCCAGGGTACAGCCCCGGGAGGGAGGGGGAGATTAACTAGTGGTGGCCGCAGCAGTGGGGTGGCTGCAAGCCGGCAGCCCAGGATACAGTCCAGGAAGGCACAGCCTAGCAGCGGCACAGGCTTATTTCTAGCAGCAAAGGCGCTGCGGAGCAAGAAACAGATTACAGATACAGACCAAGGAGTTAGCTTGGGTCTGTCTGCTGGGGAAACAAGGCCAGCGGTTAGGACAGGGGGAGTTTGCAAGAGGGAGTTCTTACCAATCCCCAGGACAGCAGCAAGCACAGAGACAGGAACGGCAGTAGCATCGGAGGATGGAGAGAGGACTCGATTCGCTTACAATAATCAGGAGATCTCCAGGCACAAATTCGTTGTTCGTGGGAGGGGAGTTTAAAAACGGGGGTACGCTCAAAAACAAAGGAGAGCGGGGAGAGGGCCCCCCAAAGACCCCTAGCTGATCAGACCAGGTGGCAAAACAAGGACCTTCTCCGAGGTCTGATCAGAAAATGTCCGGCTTCAAAGGCAAACTCAGGCAGTTTCAGACCAGTACTTTTGATTGGCTCCTCTTGATACAGGGGAGGAGAGAAGGCAGGGAAAGGCTGCAGGTAAGCATAGGCATGCCTGGGCATGTTCTGAGCCACAGGTATGACTCATATGCTTAATTAGTTGGCCACTTCAGGTCTTGCATTTCTGGGCAGCGCCCCCCACAACGAGCCCGGGTCTGAACAAAGGAACCAAACAAAGAAGCAAGAAGCCCCCTCCCTAGGCAGAGCAATGGCTCCAGTTAGTCTGTACAAGCCATTCCAATGAATAGGGGTGTGACTTTAGTTAGCACAAGGGCCGGGAGGGGTGGCCACACAGGACAAACAGAAAGGAGAGGGGAAAAAGGAATGCAGCAGGAGGACAGCTGTAACAGACAAAGTCATGTGCTCCAGCCCCCTAATCATTTTTGTTGCCCTCCGCTGGACTCTTTCCAATTTTTCAACATCCTTCTTGTAGTGTGGGGCCCAAAACTGAACACAATACTCCAGATGAGGCCTCACCAATGTTGAATAGAGAGGAACGATCACGTCACTCGATCTGCTGGCAATGCCCCTACTTGTAAAGTCCAAAATGCCGTTAGCCTTCTTGGCAACAAGGGCACACTGTTGACTCATATCCAGCTTCTCATCTACTGTAACCCCAGGTCCTTTTCTGCAGAACTGCTGCCTAGCCATTCGGTCCCTAGTCTGTAGCAGTGAATGGGATTCTTTCATCCTAAATGCAGGACTCTGCACTTATCCTTGTTGAACCTCATCAGATTTATTTTGGCCCAATCCTCTAATTTGTCTACGTCACTCTGTATCCTATCCCTACCCTCCAGCGTATCTACCACTCCTCCCAGTTTAGTGTCATCTGCAAACTTGTTGAGGGTGTACTCCACATCATCCTCCAGATCATTAATGAAGATACTGAACAAAACCGGCCCCAGGATAGACCCTTGGGGCACTCCTCTTGATACCGGCTGCCAACTAGACATGGAGCCATTGATCACTACCAGTTGAGCCCGTCGATCTAGCCAGCTTTCTATCCACCTTATAGTCCATTCATCCAGCCCATACTTCTTTAACTTGCTGGCAAGAATACTGTAGGAGATCATATCAAAAGCTTTGCTAAAATCAAGGAACAACACATCCACTGCTTTTCCCTCATCCACAGAGCCAGTTATCTCAACATAAAAGGCAATTAGGTTACTCAGACATGACTTGCCCTCTTCTTCCAAGTCTTTAAAAATACACATTTACATTTCAAACTCTAGCTAATCTAAGGTGGACACACTTTTAAAATCTCTCTCTAAATGTTGACCCTGAGTCAATTAAATGCAAGTTGCTTAACCCTTTCTTGCCATGTGTCACAGAAGTTTACATCTTGTGTGGATTCTTCCATGTTTAATGAGGTCTGACCTCCATATGAAATTTTTCCAGCAGTCCAAGCATCTCTGGAGTCTCTCCTGTGTGGATTGCCTGTTGTTTAACAAGGTTTCACCTAACTGTGAAACATTTCCCACAGTCCAAGCACTTGTGGGGTCTCTCTCCTGTGTGGACTGCCTAATGACGAACTAGGTTTGACCTCTGTATGAAACTTTTCCCACAGTCCAATCACTTGTGGGGTCTTTCTCCTGTGTGGAATGCCTGATGGCGAACTAGGTGTGACGTCTGTATGAAACTTTTCCCACAGTCCAAGCACTTGTGGGGTCTCTCTCCTGTGTGGATTGCCTGATGTTTAACAAGGTGTGACCTCCTTATGAAACTTTTCCCACAGTCCAAGCACTTATGGGGTCTCTCTCCTGTGTGGACTGCCTGATGACGAACTAGGTGTGACCTCTGTATGAAACTTTTCCCACAGTCCAATCACTTGTGGGGTCTTTCTCCTGTGTGCAATGCCTGAGGTTTAACAAGGTGAGACCTTCTTATGAAACTTTTCCCACAGTCCAAGCATTTGTGGGGTCTCTCTCCTGTGTGTAAAGCCTGATGTTTAACAAGGTTTGATCTTTGTATGAAACTTTCCTCTAAGTCCAAGCACTTGTGGGGTCTCTCTCCTGTGTGTAATGCCTGATGTTGAACAAGATTTGACTTTCTTTTGAAACATTTCCCACAGTCCAAGCACTTGAGGGGTCTCTCTCCTGTGTGGATTGCCTGATATTTAACAAGGTCTGACCTTCTTATGAAACTTTTCCCACAGTCCAAGCACTTATGGGGTCTCTCTCCTGTGTGGATTGCCTGATGACGAACTAGGTGTGACCTCTGTATGAAACTTTTCCCACAGTCCAATCACTTGTGGGGTCTTTCTCCTGTGTGCAATGCCTGATGGCGAACTAGGTGTGACCTCTGTATGAAACTTTTCCCACAGTCCAAGCACTTGTGGGATCTTTCTCCTGTGTGGATTGCCTGATGTTTAACAAGGTGTGACAGCTGTATGAAACTTTTCCCACAGTCCAAGCACTTATGGGGTCTCTCTCCCGTGTGGATTGCCTGATGACGAACTAGGTGTGACCTCTGTATGAAACTTTTCCCACAGTCCAAGCACTTGTGGGGTCTTTCTCCTGTGTGGACTGCCTGATGTTTAGCTAGGTTTGACCTCTCTGTGAAACTTTTCCCACAGTCCAAGCACTTGTGGGGTTTCTCTCCTGTGTGGATTGCGTGATGACTAAGAAGGTATGA
>NW_020688247.1:1273-6050 GCF_002925995.2 Terrapene triunguis | reverse complement strand
CCCCCCCCGCTCCTTGTCCCCTGACTACCCCTCCTGGGACCCCTGCTCCTAACTGCCCTCCAGAACCCCACCCCCTATTTATGTACAGGCGTGACTACCTGCCCTTTCCTGGTTATTATACGCGGCCAGTCCGCATCCACATCCAGTAGTTAAAAAAAAAAAATAAACTAATAATTTAAATTGGAATTTCATCCATTAATAAGTATTTATTATATAATTAAAACCATTCTATTGAAGGACAGATATTAAATAACACTAAATAAGTTAATGTTCAAAACAATATTAAAAATTTGAAAATTTAGAGCATGGAAACCAAAATAGCTAAAATTTAGTTTTGGCAAGATACACGGAATGGAAACTCCGGGATCTTTACCTGTCACTGAATATAGCCATCATACCAATAGTGGAATATAAAACAAGTCTACATATACTCTCCTTAAAATTTTTACTTCTGTCCATTCCCAATAATTGTAACAAATCATTATTACCTTCACTCCACTTGCCACGCGCCCCAAGCACAAAACCAAAGAAGTGAATATTTTTACCTCCCGTTAAGTTTTTAATTTCTTCCTCTAACTCAAGATAATAAGCCACCTTCTCACTGTGGGCTTGTTCCAAACTTCCGGCATTATCCTCCCATCGCACTGTAACATCAACCACCACTGCTGTATCTCCTTTTATAAATATAATATCCGGCTTTCTTAACTCACCCTTACTATTTCTCAAATGGGGCTCTATCATTGCCTTCCACCCTAATTTACCAACCTTATCTACAACTGCAGACACTACTCTATTATGCCTTTTTATCCTAGCATTCTTAGTCTTATAACATTGTCCTGAGATATGGGGAACAGTCTCCCGCACTTTACCGCACCATCTACAAAGAGCATTCACACCTCCTCTTCCTCTTGCTAATGTCTCCCTAGTAGGATAAATATTTGCCCTAAGCTGCAATGCTGCGATATACGCTGACGATTTAACTTTACTAGAGTTTCTAAAAATCGAATTACTAATTAAATCATTTTTAAAATATTTTATCCCTATTCCCTGACATCTCAGTTCCGACCATCTTAAAAATTCCTCTTCCCTCCATTTCTTGGGATGAGATGTTACTGCACTAAATGACAATATTTTATCCACAAGATTTTCTCCTGCATATAGATAAGATAGGTCCATCCAATCATCTCTCGAGACAATATGTCTCCTCCATTTACGAATTAACATATTTGGGATTTGCACACTAAACTTAGTGAGAGCTAAACCACCATCCCTACCTCTAGAATAAAATATCCCATCTGTGGTACACTGAGGTAAATGTAAAATCTCTTTAACTATTTTTCTAACTAACACATCAAGATCTTCTAAAAGATTAAAAGGGGGTTCTATTAAAAGAAGATTATAAAATAGCTTCGGTAAGATATATGTCTGTAAAATTAATATTTTTTGGGCAGGTTTTAATGGGGCCTTAATTAAATTCTCACTCCAATCTTTCAATTTTTCTTTAAGTACCGGTCCCCCTACACCTATCCAGGGATCTATTCTAGCCCCTAAATATTTTTCAAAATCCCCTGGTTGAACATATTCAATCTCCTCTGACCCTATCTGCCAATTATCCTTAGGATTAACTACATAGGTTTTATGTTTAGTTAAAATATGAAAGCCTTTCGTTTTCTTCACATTAACAGAGAGATTAGTATTTTTACAAAACTCCTCTAAGATACCCAAATTTTTAATCATTCCTTTATATGAGCTACTTAAAATTGCCACATCATCGGCAAAAGCCAATGACGTGACACCATTACCCTTAACATAAAAACCACTTCCTTCTACTTCTAATCTAGTTAAAAGGGGATCCATAGCAATATTAAACAAAATTGGGGACAACGGATCACCCTGCTTGACCCCCCTCCTAATTAAAATAGACTCAGTAGCTTCATCACCCACCCATACCCTAGTTGTGCAATTATCATAAAGGTCCCTAATAATATCTATAAAATGTTCATCTATACCAAATCTTCTCAACCCGGCTATTATATGTCCGTGTCCCACAGAATCAAATGCTTTAGCCAGATCTACGAACACTATTGCAATTTCATTCCCATTTCGTTTAGCCCCTTTAATCAAATTATCTAATATAGCAATATTTTCCTCACACCCAGGGGCGGATATAAACCCTTTTTGTCTACTACATATCTTAACTGTTTCCACCAGTCTTTTTGCTAATATTTTGGTATAGATTCTAATCCAAACTGACCCAATTGTCAATGGTCTCCAAGATGTTAACTTCTTCATTTCCTCCTCATCTTGTGTCTTTGGTATTAAAATCGTTCTATTTTTCTTAAATTCATCTGGTACCTGTCTATTTAGAAACCATATATTAAAAATTTTTGTAAGTATTAAGGAGTCTAAATTAAAAATATCCCACAAATTGCTCACTTTTACTTTATCTGGGCCAGGAGCACTATCTTTTCTTATTTCACTTAAAGCTATTCTAATCTCATCCACAGAGATCGGACTCATTAATATATCATTATCCGCATTCTCTGTGGATGATGGCCACCCTATCATATTACCATGTCCAATTGTTCCCAAAATATTGACATAGTATTCCTCAATTTCTTTCATAGGGATAGCACACTTAGCCTTATCTGGCTCTCCCATTATAATGCGAGTCAATCTTCTTCTATCCTTATCAAATAATTGTTGATAGAATTTATACTTAGCTTTCTTTGTAGCATATCTCCTAATTGCATTAAATTGCTTCCTTCTCCCCTCCTTTCTCATCTTCCCTTTTCCTTTATTCCTCAACTCTATTTGACTTTCATTTCTAGGGTCCTTTCCCTCTACTAATGAATAACATAATTTTTCCAACATTGCCCAACCGAGAGCTTTTGTTAAATCCTCCTTTAATAATCCTTCAATTTCCCCTAAACTATTTATTATTTCTCTTCCCTCCCTACTTTGTTTTCCCCGTTTACATATTTTCTCCACTAAATCCACTTCTGGGTGTCCTTTTAGTGGGAAAATCCTCTCTCTTGGGGGCGGAATTTCTAATATATTTACTCTAATGTCCTCTACCTCAGTCACTTCCTCCCTATCTCCTGTTACCACTAACTTCTTCTTTGCTAATTCTCGTCTTTTATCTGATATTTGTTTATTCGTTTTGGTCCTCATCTCGCTCTCAATACATTTATTTATATTCCTTTTCCCAATATATTTCCTTTCCAACTGTATAAGCTGCGCAACCTCATCTTTGGTCCATATACGAGATCTAGTCGATCCCTCTTTGATCTTACTTTTAGCAGCCATATCTTCTTTTCTTTGCTCATTCCTCACAGCAGGGTGTCTATGTCTACAGTGTTGGCTCAATCCAGATCTAGTATGAAAACCAAGCCCACAGACCGAGCACGTATGGCTCTTCATTGGGGTATCCGCCTTCTTGGGTATGCACTTGGGGTAGTGGCAAGCTATATTATGATATTGAGAAGATTTTCCACATTTACTACATACAACTCGTATGGCTTTACTTTTATGAACCACATTAATGTGTTTGGCCCATTTACCAAATGTTGGTAATATCTGGGGACATATTGGACAATTAAAACTATCAACGGGATACTCTAAATAAAAAACCCCATCCTTCCACGAACTACTTTCTAATATATTTATATTACTACCAGTACTGTTAAGATCCTTATTACGATCCCTATTAAAATCAGTACTTGGTCTAAAACTATTTAATAAACTAAACCCATTAACTAAATGAGCATTAAGATATCCCGATTCGCTAACATATGGATCATCAAATGTACTTAAATACTTAAAATCTGGATTAAAACTTTCCATAGTTAAATCATTAAAAGTGTCCCTTGTAAAAACCATCGGTAAGATAGATAAAATCTCCTCACCATGATCATCACAAACATTCTCCTCTACCTCCTCTCCATGCTCCACTGGGAGGACTTGATTCTCACTCTCATGCTCATGAGACTTCATTATAGTCCACACCATTTTATCCATTGGTCCAGCGACCCTGATCACACCCCTAATATATTTAACACTGTCAGCCGGGGCATCAAAGCCAACAGCGGGGGCGTTATTAACCCGGTCCAGCGCCAATCCGGTATAAAAATATAAATTACTTTTTTCCATAGCTAAAAGATTTACCCTTCTCAGGGGGAAACTAACCCTTTCCAGGGGGAAACTAACCCGTACCTGGGGGAAACTTACCCTTTCCAGGGGGAAACTAACCCGTGCCTGGGGGAGACTACCCTTACCAGGGGGAATCTAACCCTTACCAGGGGGAGTCAACCCGTACCTGGGGGAGGCTACCCTTACCAGGGGGGCATCCATGTGGCACCATATGGGGCTGCCCAACCCCGTCCCACACCCCACTGAATGTGGGATGTGGGTTCGTCCTCCGCAATCCGCCTGGCTATCCAAGCCAGTTACCGGCTCTCACCACGAGGAGGTAGCGGTTGGACTTGCAATCCAGAGGCTTTCCTCAAAGAGGGGTCCCAAACAGCATAATGTCGAGCTCTAACGGGCGTGTGAGAAAAGGCTCAGATCTTGGTAGGGGTTGCCCCTATTGACCGGGCTCACGCCCACCCCCACCTCACCGATAACCCATTCTCTCACTACCCCTCAGGCAATGTTTCCGTCCAAGCCCGACAGCTGAGAGGGTCCAGAGACGCATGGAGAGCCATTAAGCCTCCCTGTTCCTTGTCCCCTAACTGCCCCCTCCTGAGACCCCCCCCCACCCTAACTGCCCCCCCCC
>NW_020688247.1:0-1173 GCF_002925995.2 Terrapene triunguis | reverse complement strand
CCCCCAGACAGCCCCCCCCCCGAACGCCCGACCCCTCCCCCGTCTCTTGACTGCTCCCTCCAGAACCTCCCTGCCCCTTCTCCGACCCCCTGGCCCCCTTACCCTGCCGCTCAGACCAGCGTGCCGGGGAGGAGGAGCGGGGGAGGAGCTCCAGACTGCCGGTGCGAACGGCCGGCTGGTGATCTGCAAATGCAGGGAGGGAGCGATCTCTGCTGCAGGGGGAAGGAGGGGCTGTCTCTGGCTGTCGGAGTCCGGGGGGAAGTCCGGACATTTAGAAATTCCCCCCGGATGCTATTTTTAGCTCTAAAATCCGGACATGTCCGGGGGAATCCGGACGAATGGTAACCCTACCAAACACACATGGGGGGGAGGAAACAGAACAAACATGTGCCTGCAACACTTTATTCTGTAGTAAAAGGTAACTTTTACAATTGGCTTTTAAATGCATGTAGATTTATTGAAAAGTATTTTGTTGCAAACTGTTTTAAACTGTTGGGTGTGTAAAACATAGGTGGGTTTTTAAAAGTATTTGGTTGCAAACTTGGTTTGGGGTGTTTATAAAGCTGTTGATTTTGTGTGTGAGAGGGGTCTGTGCAATGCATAGGTGTAGGTTTTTTTAAAGTACTTGGTTTGTTTCAAACCAACAGGGTTTTTTACAGTACAAATGTGCTGTGTTTTTAAAATGGGGGGTTGATGCATTTGGGGGTAATATTACCTAACATTTTTGCTTGTTCTTTAACCTGAAGGCCCAACACACATTGGGGGTGGGGAACAGAGCAACCATGTGGCTTTTAAATGCATGTGGGTTTATTGAAAAGTATTTGCTTGCAAACTGTGGGGCTTTAAACTGGTGGTATGTGTGTTTCAAACTAACAAGGTTTCTGTGCAAAATGTGTTTTTAAAATGGATTTTAAAAGCAGTTTGGTTTTTTATTCTGCAAAATGAGATGGTTTTTTTTTTAAAATGTTTGTGGGTTTTTTGTTGTTTTTTTGTTTTTTAAGTGGTAGAAATAAACTCAAAACTCGTGTTTGTTGTACAGCCTGAAATAGATTGTTTTGTTTTAAAGCTATGACTTTTTAAATAGAAAAACACCCTAATGAATATTTTATTTTTTAAGTTTACAAGATCATAGAATCATAGAATCATAGAATATCAGGGTTGGAAGGGACCTCA
>NW_020688246.1:0-2407 GCF_002925995.2 Terrapene triunguis | reverse complement strand
GTCCTGGCTTCTAACCCCCCACTCCCACAACCACAAGCCCCAGCTCCCCTCATGTAGTCAGGGGTAGAACCCAGGGGTCCTGGCTTCTAACCCCCCACTCCCACAACCACAAGCCCCAGCTCCCCTCATGTAGTCAGGGGTAGAACCCAGGGGTCCTGGCCCCCAACCCCCACCCCGCTCTAACAAGCCCCAGCTCCCCTCCTGGAGACAGGGGTAGGACCCAGGGGTCCTGGCTCCCTCTCCGCTGCTCCCTCCACTACACACAGCCTGGGCCACGCTCTTGGAAGCTGGCTCAGCGTTCTCTACTCACTCCTCTCGCTAGCACTGGTGCTGCTCAGGGTGCTTTGAGTTCTCCTGTTTCCCAGCGGTTTGCAATCCAGCCGGGGCAGGGGGCGACTTTATTAGCTGCCCCCCAACATGCAGCCCCCCCCTTGAGTGCAAGGTCGAGGTTGCATTTAACAAAGCGCTGCCTTTCTCCGCCTGCTTTTCCCATTCAGCCCCAGGAATAAATTCTCCCCAGACAATACGGACCCGGCGGTAACTAGCTCAGCGCCTTGGAAACGAATTCACTTCTTTGCATGGGAAGCCTATTTGCAAGGCAAACGCTCCGGCCGCCCGTTCCCGTTAATAACCTGCCCTGACACAGGTTCCGGCCTCGCTGCGACGTTATTGTATCTCTGCTCCCCCCACCGATAACTGGCTCCATTAACTCCCTCTCCTCTAATGGGGGATTGGCCATATCCGTGCCCCCGCTGACCCTGGTGGCACATTCCCCACGGCGCTGTAAATAAAGTGCCCCGGGGGTGCTAGTTGTTGGACTGCAGCGGCAGCTAGAAATTCCAGCCGAAACAGGACGCCTGTTGCTGCAGACACAGCCTGGGTAGACTGGCTCTCGGAGACCCCGCTGCCCCAGGGTAGGAGGGCAAAGGACTCGCCCAGCACCAGCAGGGTTGTGGCAGCCCAGAATTACGTCCTCTTGAGTCTCAGACCAGGGCCCCCTCTGACTTTCCTGGGCCCCTCTCTCTGCTACCTCCTTCTCAGCACACCTGAGGTAGCCGCCAGGTCTGCTTCCCGGCTCTCCAGCCCACCCCCACCCCCCGCCAAGGGGCCCAATCCCCCTCTTCGGCGGCGGCGCTCATCACCGGGGGCGCTCCTGATTTGCCCCGGGGTAGGCGAGCACCGAGCACAGAAGCAGCCCTGTGGTCTGCATGCCGTGTCTGTGTGTGAGGCCCCTGCGTGTCTCTGGGGCAGTGCTCAGCCATGGGGTGGGGGGGGGCTTTGTGCACGGCTCCCCTTCTTCCTTTGAGGGACCCCTGCCAAAGACTGCCCTGGACTCAGTCCTACCCGCCGCCAGTGCCCCGAAGCACCAGCCCGCTCCCCCAAATCATGAGGTCGGCTCCTCGGATCCCCCTTTCTGGTGCTGGGGCCGCCAGGACTGCCCTTCTTTCCCGTTCTCCAGCTTATCCCCGCACCCACAAGGGCCAGAACCAGACTTGGATTTCACACGTGAGCTGAGAGTCTCCTGACTCCAGGAGCTGGTGATTTAAGAGAAAACACCAAATATCATGAGACAATCACAAGAGCTGACGATGCTGTAGGTCTGGATGCAGTAACAGCTGAGGAGGAGAGCTGCCGTCCCCACCACTGCCCCCAGGGGGCGAAGGAGAGCTGGAACCTGGGGCCAGTGGGGGAGGCGGGGACCCAGCAGGATCAGGCCCTGGTCCCCTTCCCGCCCCGGATCGGGCCCCCACTCCAGCCTCCATGGAGGTCTCTGGATACTTGATTTTCTTCAGCCCTGCCCCCCCAGCCCTCCTCCGCCCCCTCCCCTCATTATCTCCCCAGCCCCTTCTCCCCACCCCCGGCCCATTGCCCCCCCCATCTGCTCCCCAGCCTCTGCCGCCCCCCACCGTCTCCGTCTCAGGCATTGCGGGGTCCTTTGGCTTCTTGCTCAGCGTGAAGTTTTATAAACAGGGGGGAGCCGGGAACTTCCCCTCGACCCCCCACCTGAGCCCTGCTTCCAGCTAGGCCTGCCCTCACCCACACGCTGGCCGTGCCCTCACCAGGGCCCCGAGAGCCCCGGAGCTGGTGGCGGGACGTGGGGGGCACCAGTTCTTTCCCTTTCACCCCCGGGCGGGAACGCTGCCCACGTGGGAGGAGTGGGGCAAACGGCGGGATCACGCCACACACCCCAGTGTGACTGGTAATCACCCTTTCCCCATGGGGTCCTCCCCACCCGGCCCTGGCCCCCCCATCTCATCCCATCCCACCCTGTCCCCGTCTCTGCCCGTTGGGGTTTCCCCCCCCCCCCCCCCCCCCCGCCCCCCCCCCCAGTGGTCAACAAGTTCGGGGCAGTTTTCCCACCCCCCCCCCCAGCCCGCCCCCAGACGTCGAACGCCCCCTCTCAGTT
>NW_020688245.1:570-5629 GCF_002925995.2 Terrapene triunguis | reverse complement strand
CAGGCAGGACCCTCCTGGAGTGCGACACCCCGAGGCAGACGCTCACTGGGGCGCCTCATGGAGCGTTCAGCCCCGTTCCCACCGAGAGCTCCCTGCAGGGGGGTCCGCCTGGGTGGGACCCGTGGGGGAGCCTCACGCCCCCCAAGGGCCCTGCTCCCACCCCTGCAGCCAGCCGTGACTCCCAGCCAGCGTGTGGCACAGCCTGGAGCACAGCGTCGGACAGACCATGTGAGCGCAGGAAGATTCAGCAAAGTCCAACCCCTCCCCACCCGCCCCATGTCTCACCCAGGAGACTGAGCAGCCTCCAGCGGCCCAGCCTCAGTCACGCCCGCTCCCCCGCCTCCGTCCCGGTCCAGCCGGGCCCCTGGCCTCCACCTCTCGCTTTGGTCTCCAGCTCCTCTGGCTGGCTCCCTGCAGAGGATAGGCCCGGCCTTCACTTGCCAGGATACAGTGTCGGCCATTGTCTGGGCCCAGGCGGCATCACACCTGCCCTCTGGGGTCTCTGCAACGATCACACACCCTTGTCCTACCACCGAGATACTTGTGCGACACAGAGGGGAAACTGAGGCACACGCTGTGTTCATACAAAACATTAAGAAAATTCCCCCTTAGTCACAGCTCCTGGTGCCATGGCCCTGGGGGGCGGCACGTGCCAGCTGCCAGGCCAGCAAGTGGGGTTCATCAGTTAGCAGGACTGGCAGCGTCTGCGCCCCGTAAGAGCCCCTGGCTGACCCCTTGGCCACCCCACACCATTCCCTGCAGCCTCTGCACCCCCGGCCCATGTCTGTCAGAGGGGACCCCCCCGCCAGGTGTATCTGATCCTGGCCCTCTGAGAGCCCAGCCTGGGGGGCTCAGGTGGGTCCAGGGCTGTGCTGTGGGGTCTGGTGCCCATGTGCATGCGGCGGGTGAGGGGCACTGCCCGCGGCTCCGCAGAGGGAGCACCAAGGCAGCCCCCGGGGCCTGAGCAGCAGGGCCCGTCAGCACGCAGCTCGTTAGCTTTGCCAGGCCCTCGCTTTGCCTTTTACATCAAATCACAAACTCTCACAGCGCCAACCCATCCCCCGCAGCCAGCTGGTGGGTGGGAGGACGGGAGAGCCAGGAGGTGCCCTGCAAATGCATGCACACACGCATGCACACACATGCACGCATGCACACATACACACATGCACACTCACATACATGCGCACTGGCAGCCTGGCGTGCAATCACCAGGCCCGTTGGCACACTCCCCTGGTCCCTGCCCCATGGGAAGCAAGTCTAAGGGGAAAAACAATAGAAGACAGTTGGCAGTTTTTCAAAGAGATTCTATTAAGGGCACAAGAGCAAACTATCCCACTGCGTAGGAAAGATAGGAAGTCTGGCAAGAGACCACCCTGGCTTAACCAGGAGATCTTCAGTGATCTAAAAATCAAAAAAGAGTCCTACAAAAAGTGAAAACCTGGTCAAATGACAAAGGATAAATATAAACAAATAACACAAGTCTGTAGGGACAAAATTAGAAAGGCCAAGGCACAAAACGAGATCAAACTAGCTATGGACATAAAGGGTAACAAGAAAACATTCTACAAATACATTAGGAGCAAGAGGAAGACCAAGGACAGGGTAGGCCTGTTACTCAACGATGGGAGAAAGACAATAACAGGAAATGTGGAAATGGCAGAGGTGCTTAATGACTTCTTTGTCTTGGTTTTCACCAAGAAGGTTGGTGGCGATTGGACGTTTAATGTAGTGATTGCCAGTGAAAATGAGGTAGGATCAGAGTCTAAAATAAGGAAAGAACACGTTAAAGATTACTTAGACAAGTTAGATGTCTTCCAGTCACCAGGGCCTGATGAAGTGCAGCCTAGAATACTCAAGAAGCTGACGGAGGAGATGTCTGAGCCATTAGCAGTTATCTTTGAAAAGTCATGGAAGACAGGAGAGATTCCAGAGGACTGGAAAAGGGCAAATCTAGTGCCAATCTATAAAAAGGGAAATAAGGATAACCCGGGGAATTACAGACCAGTCAGCTTAACTTCTGTACCGGAAAGATAACGGAGCAAATAATGAAGCAATCAATTTGCAAACACCTAGAAGATAATGAGGTGATAAGTAACAGTCAGCTGTGCCAAACCAACCTGATCGCTTTCTGTGGCAGGGTAACAAGCCTTGTGGAGGGGGGGAAGCGGTAGACGTGGCATATCTTGACTTTAGTAAAGCTTTTGATACTGTCTCGCATGACCTTCTCATAAACAAACTAGGGAAATACAACCTAGATGGAGCTACTATAAGGTGGGTGCAAAACTGGTTGGAAAACCGTTCCCAGAGAGTAGTTATCAGTGGTTCACAATCAAGCTGGAGGGCATATCGAGTGGGGTCCCACAGGGATCAGTTCTGGGTCCGGTTCTGTTCAATATCTTTATCAGTGTGTTAGGTAATGGCATGGAGAGTAAAGTTTGCGGACGATACCAAGCTGGGAGGGGCTGCAAGTGCTTTGGAGGCCAGGATTAAAATTCTAAATGACCTGGACAAACTGGAGAAATGGTCTGAAGTAAATAGGATGAAATTCAATAAGGACAAATGCAAAGTACTCCACTTAGGAAGGAACAATCAGTTGCACACATACAAAATGGGCAATGACTGCCTAGGAAGGAGTACTGCGGAAAGGGATCTGGGGTCATAGTGGATCACAAGCTAAATATGAGTCAGCAGTGTAACGCTGTTGCAAAAAAAGCAAACATCATTCTGGGGTGTACTAGCAGGAGTGTTGTAAGCAAGATACGAGAACATAAGAACATAGGAACGGACATACTGGGTCAGACCAATGGTCCATCTAGCCCAGTATCCTCTCTTATGACAGTGGCCAATGCCAGGTACCCCAAAGGGAATTAACAGAACAGGGAATCATCAAGTGATCCATCCCCTGTCGCCCATTCCCAGCTGCTGGCAAACAGAGGCTAGGGACACCATCCCTGCCCAGCCTGGCTAATAGCCATTAATGCACCTATCCTCCATGAACTTATCTAGTTCTTTTTTGAACCCTGTTATAGTCTTGGCAAAGAGTTCCACAGACTGACTACGTTGTGTGAAGAAATACTTCCTTTTGTTTGTTTTAAACTTGCTGACTATTAATTTCATTTGGTGACCCCTAGTTCTTGTGTTATGAGAAGTAAATAACACTTCCTTATTTACTTTCTCCACACCAGTCATGATTTTATAGACCTCTATCATATCCCCCCTTAGTCGTCTCTTTTCCAAGCTGAAAAGTCCCAGTCTTATTAATCTCTCCTCACACGGCAGCCGTTCCATCCCCCTAATCATTTTTATTGCCCTTTTCGGAACCTTTTCCAATTCCAATAGATCTTTTTTGAGATGGGGCGACCACATCTGCACGCAGTATTCAAGATGTGGGTGCACCATAGATTTATATAGAGGCAATATGATATTTTCTGTCTTATTATCTATCCCTTTCCTAATGATTCCCAACATTCTGTTTGCTTTTTTGACTGCCACTGCACATTGAGTGGATGTTTTCAGAGAACTCTCCACAATGATGCCAAGGTCTCTGTCTTGAGTGGTAACAATTAATTTAGACCCCATCATTTTATATGTATAGTTGGGATTATGTTTTCCAATGTGCATTACTTTGCATTTATCAACATTGAATTTCATCTGCCATTTTGTTGCCCAGTCCCCCAGTTTTGTGAGATCCTTTTGTAGCTCTTCGCAGTCTGCCTGGGACGTAACTATCTTCAGTAGTTTTGTATCATCTGCAAATTTTGCCACCTCCCTGTTGACCCCTTTTTCCAGATCATTTATGAATCTGTTGAATAGGACTGGGCCCAGTACAGACCCCTGGGGGACACCACTACAGTAACTCCTCGCTTAACGTTGTAGTTATGTTCCTGAAAAATGCGACTTTAAGCGAAACGATGTTAAGTGAATCCAATTTCCCCATAAGAATTAATGTAAATAGGTGGGGTTAGGTTCCAGGGAAATTTTTTTCACCAGACAAAAAACTATATTATATAGATATACACACAGTATACGTTTTAAACAAACAATTTAATACTGTTCACAGCTATGATGATTGTGAAGCTTGGTTGAGGCGGTGAAGTCATAGGGTGGAGGAGGGTGGGATATTTCCCAGGGAATGCCTTACTGCTAAATGAGGAACTAGCACTCGCTGAGCCCTCAAGGGTTAACACATTGTTGTTAATGTAGCCTCACACACAAGGCAGCACGAACACGAGGGAGGGAAGACAGCATAGCAGACAGAGACAGACACACACCTTGTGTATGGGAGAGAGAGATGCGTACTGCCCCTTTAAGTACACTGACCCACTCTTAAGTGCATTGTCTTTTTAAGTGGATCAGGAAGTTGAGACAGCAGCTGCTGCCCCAAGCTCTCTCTGTCTCTCTCCATCCGTGTTCCCTCCCTGCTCTATATGGAGATGGGGTAAGCGGGGTGCAGGAGCAGGGGGGAGGGGGACGCCCTGACATTAGCCCCCTCCTCCCCCCCCTGCACAGGAAGCAGGAGTCTTGGGGAGCAGCTCCAAGGCAGAGGGCAGGAGCAGCACATGGCAGTGGGGGGAGGGACAGCTGCAATTGCTAGCCTGCTGGGTGGCTGCAGCACAGGGAACTTAGGGGAGCGGGGAGCTGATAGGGGGAGCTGATGGGGGGCTGCCGATCCACCCTGGTTCCAAGCCCCCACCAGTTAGCTGCAACGGGCTGCTCTTCCTGCAAGCAGTGGACAAAGCAGGCGGCTGCCAAACGACGTTAGAAGGGAGCATTGCACAACTTTAAACGAGCATGTTCCCTAATTGATCAGCAACGTAACAACCTTAACCGGGACGACTTTAAGTGAGGAGTTACTGTATTTACCTCTCTCCATTCTGAAAACTGACCATTTATGCCTACCCTTTGTTTCCTATCTTTTAACCAGTTACTGATCCATGAGAGCACCTTCCCTCTTATCCCGTGGCAGCTTACTTTGCGTAAGAGCCTTTGGTGAGGGACCTTGTCAAAGGCTTTCTGAAAATCTAAGTACACTATATCCACTGGATCCCCCTTGTCCACA
>NW_020688245.1:0-470 GCF_002925995.2 Terrapene triunguis | reverse complement strand
TGACTCTTCCCCAACAAATTATGTTCATCTCTGTGTTTGACAATTCTGTTCTTTACTATAGTTTCAACTAGTTTGCCCTGTACTGAAGTCAGGCTTACTGGCCTGTAATTGCTGGGATCACCTCTAGAGCCCTTTTTAAAAATTGGCGTTACATTAGCTATCCTCCAGTCATTTGGTACAGAAGCTGATTTAAATGATAGGTTACAGACTACAGTTAGTAGTCCTGCAATTTCACATTTGAGTTTGAGAAGTAATTCTTCCGCTCTACTCTGCACTGATTAGGCCTCCGCTGAAGTGTTGTGTCCAGTTCTGGGTGCCACATTTCAGGAAAGATGTGGACAAATTGGAGAAAGTCCAGAGAAGAGCAACAAAAATGATTAAAGGTCTAGAAAACATGACCTATGAGGGAAGATTGAAAAAACTGGGTTTGTTTAGTCTGGAGAAGAGAAGACTGAGAGGGGACAGGATAA
>NW_020688244.1:556-7130 GCF_002925995.2 Terrapene triunguis | reverse complement strand
TGGCTGACTCTCTAGGAGCATAGAAACCCTTTGTTAGAGCAGGAGAGACTCTTCAATGCAGCTCTCTTTCCACGGCTCCCAGAGGGTCACAATGAAACACCTGCAAGTCTCTAGGAGTCTCTCAAGGAGTTCCCTGCTCAGTCACTTGGCACCCACTAGCAATGGTCTCTGACAATTGTATTGCAAAGGGGAGCTCAGCAGATGGTTCCTTCTATGGCTTTCTGAGTGGGAGGGAGGTTGGTCTTGTTATTTAAGGCCTAGCTGTCAGAGTCAGGGGTCCTGGGGTTCTCTGGCTTTGGAAGTGGGTGGGGTCTAGTGGTTGGAGCTGGACTGGTATCAGTACCATGCTTCCTTCCTGTCTCTGACAGCGATGTTGTGTGTGACCTTGCAGCCAGTTGCTTTCCATCCCTGTGCGCCAGCTAACAGAGACAATACTGACCCCCTCAGAGGGGCTGGTAGGGGTCACTACCGTAATGACTCAAATTGGAGTGAGTTGTGCTCTTGGCAGCGAAAGGCCCAGATTCAGTCCCCATGGATGCCCAAGTTATCTATATGTGGCTATGGTTTGACTCACCTACCATTACAGACTGTTTAGCCCGGTCCTGGCCATGCGTGGTGCAACTTCTCCTGGCCCACTCTGGCACACAGCTCCATCACACACAAGAACATGGCCCACCAAGGACAATCTATCAGCTCCCATCTGGTGTTCAGCTCCAAGATGGATTGTGAGCCTGTCATAACTATAAAGGGAAGGGTAACAGCTCTCCTGTGTACAGTACTATAAAATCCCTCCTGGCCAGAGACTCCAAAATCCTTTTACCTGTAAAGGGTTAAGAAGCTCAGGTAACCTGGCTGACACCTGACCCAAAGGACCAATAAGGGGACAAGATACTTTCAAATCTTGGGGGGGGGGAAGGCTTTTGTTTGTGCTCTTTGTTTTGGGGGTTGTTTGCTCTTGGGACTAAGAGGGACCAGACATCAATCCAGGCTCTCCACATCTTTCTGAACAAGTCTCTCATATTTCAAACTTGTAAGTAAACAGCCAGGCAAGGTGTGTTAGTTTACCTTTGTTTTCTCAACTTGTAAATGTACCTTTTACTAGAGTGTTTATCTCTGTTTGCTGTACTTTGAACCTAAGGCTAGAGGGGGGTCCTCTGAGCTCTTTAAGTTTGATTACCCTGTAAAGTTATTTTCCATCCTGATTTTACAGAGATGATTTTTACCTTTTTCTTTAATTAAAAGCCCTCTTTTTAAGAACCTGATTGATTTTTCCTTGTTTTTAGATCCAAGGGGGTTGGATCTTGATCCACCAGGAGTTGGTGGGAGGAAGGAGGGGGGATGGTTAATTTCTCCTTGTTTTAAGATCCAAGGGGTTTGGATCTGTATTCACCAGGGAATTGGTGAAGAGTCTCTTAAGGCTACCCAGGGAAGGGAATTAGCTTTGGGAGTGGTGGCAGCGGACCAGATCTAAGCTGGTAGTTAAGCTTAGAAGTTTTCATGCAGGCCCCCACATTTGTACCCTAAAGTTCAGAGTGGGGAAGCAGCCTTGACAGAGCCCTAGTCAGACCATAGAAAGACAAGGTGGTGTTCTTTGGTGGAAACTGCTGGAGCTTCAGCCTTTGCTCCCACCTCCAATAGGACCTCAGGAGTGGTGCCTGAAACTGAGCCTGAACTTCATGGGTTATAGGTAAGCAATTTTCAGCAGGCTTCCAGGTGGAGGGTTGGAGTGTGGCTGCTTCCATGAACCCTACAGCCCTGGTTTGAAGACCTCTGGGTCGTGACAGTGAGTGATCTCTCCCCGTTCAAACCTCCTGCAGAAAACATTATCCAGGATCCTGGACACATCCTCTGAGAATAAAATGAGGATATCATGATGAGAGATAGGTCTCTGTACCAGGGCTGGGATCCAGGGACAGGGAAAGCTTCCAACCAGGGTATGTAGCAGTAGCCCCGTTTGTTGCAAGAGCCCCAAGTGGCAGGAAGAGTCAACAGTTCTTACCTCCAGGAGATGCATGGGATCTTCCATCTGAGCCTCAATGAGACCCATGTTGCTTGGGTTGACAGGATGAGATCACCTGTCCCCACTGCTCCCTGAGCTGGGTTGGCTGCAGGATACATCTCTGTGAGAGGCTGGGACAGAGCTGAAAGACAGATGTGACAATCAGGGTTCTGTCACCCCAGGGGGAGAACAGAGGGTCTCTGCACCCCAAAGAATAAGCAATTGAATCAACTGATTCAATGCAGAATTATTGTACCATACAGGTACCTAATAAGGTCCTCTCATGGATTGGTAACTGGTTAAAAGATAGGAAACAAAGGGTAGGAATAAATGGTCAGTTTTCAGAATGGAGAGAGATAAATGGTGGTGTCCCCCTGGGGTCTGAACTGAGACCAGTGCTGTTCAACATATTCATAAATGATCTGGAAAAAGGGGTAAACAGTGAGGTGGCAAAATTTGCAGATGATAAAAAAACTACTCAAGATAGTTAAATCCCAAACAGACTGCAAAGAGCTGCAAAAGGATCTCACCAAACTGGGTGATTGGGCAACAAAATGGCAATGTTCAATGTTCAGAATTCAATGTTGATAAATGCAAAGAAATGCACATTGGAAAATACAATCCCAACTCTACATATAAAATAATGGGATCTAAATTAGCTGTTACCACTCAGGAAAGGGATCTGGAGGGGTATGGAACAGCTGCCAAATGAGGAGAGATTAAGAAGACTGGGATTTTTCATTTTAGAAAAGGGATGACTAAGGGGGATATATGATAGAGGTCTTTGAAATTGTGACTGGTGTGGAGAAAGTAAATAAGGAAATGTTATTTACTCCTCATCGTTCAAGAACTAGGGGTCACCAAATGAAATTAATAGGCAGCAGGTTGAAAACTAAAAATAGGAAGTATTTTTTCACACAACACACAGTCAACCTGTGGAACTCCTTGCTAGAGAATGTTGTGAAGACCAAGACTATAACAGGGTTCAACAAAGAACTAGGTAAGCTCATAGAGGATAGGTCCATCAATGGCTGTTAGCCAGGATGGGTAAGAATGCTGTCCCTAGCCTCTATTTGCCAGAAGCTGGGAATGGGCGACAGGGGATGGACCACTTGATCATTACCTGTTCTGTTCATTTCTTCTGGGGCACCTGGCATTGGCCACTGTCGGAAGACAGGATATGGGGCTAGATGGACCTTGGGTCTGACCCAGTATGGCCGCTCTTATGTTTGGAATGCTGACAACACTTTGGTGATGAATATCCTTGTGTGATGTAGGTCTGAGTGGGGTATAATGAGTTCTATACATGTACTGGAAATACGCCCCCTGAAATATGTTGAGTGATCAGACTTGATAAACCAGTTTGGCTTAGAGATAGAGAAGAAGTTTCTGTTTGTTTCATGTTCATAGAGCCATAGCCTAATAGCCAAGGCAGAAGGGGAGAAGAAAGTGTACCAGGGCAAGTGCAGGGGTAGGATCCGGTCAAGTGCCCAGCTCTCTCCCAGGTTTGTGGGTGAGAGCTAGGACAGGTCTCTGTTGGATAAAGGACAACGCCCTGCTCCTTACAATCCTTTGTGTCCATGGGAGAGAAGGGATGAATCCCTCCTTGAGAATCTCATCAGCTTCCTAGGAAGGAGCCAGTGCTCTTCTCGTAGGGCCTTCTCCTGGACCTCGCAGGGGTCTGATGCTCTCACTCCACAAGCCTGCCTGGTGCCTTGGAGTTAGTGCTCAACAGAACCAGGCAGAGCCCTGTTGTCGAGTACCAGTGCCTTCCCTCTATCCCGGAAGGTGGAAGGGCCCCAACACTGCCCTGCACTGACTGCCCTGACCATGCATGGCTCTCAGGTAGCAGGACACAATGGAAACGTGGATCATCCAGTCTCTCATTTCCAGGCCTCCCCAGGGCTAAGGTAAAATTCCTGTTCCCCCTGACCATTATGCTCACCTCCAAGATGTGCTGGAGATTGTCTGTGCTGGGGGTTGCTGTCAACAAGCTCTTCAGCATGGCATCCATGTCTCTGGGCAGGCCTTCTTCAGAGCCTGTCAGCGGAGGGAGACCATGGGTCAGGGTTATGGAACCTGGGGCTACACCTACCAGGATGACAGCTGGCTCTGCAGTCCTTGCCCAGAGCAGCTCTCTGCAGAGGGCCTGGTGCACAGCAGGTAGGGAACAGCCAAGCTGCTAGGGATGGGAGCTGGGCTTCCTGGCAGAGTCCAGCATCTGCAAGGAAGGGATTCCCCACAGAGGGGCAACATAATCTCCCGCAGAGGGGGAGTCTGCCCATGACACTTGATTAAATCCTATGGCCTCTTCCCACCTCTGCCCACCCCACCCCCAAATCAGAGCAGCTCCAGCTACCGAAGAGTGCACAGGAACCCACCATGGACTGCTCCACCCTTGTGTTTGTCCCTACTTCAGTCTGCTTCATCTCTGTGCCAACCATTTCCTCCTTCACCTCCCTGCAGCACTCGGCAGGGTGTGTGTGTGGAGGGTCAGCATGGTCCCCTTAAAAGCCCAGTCACCACTTAACCAGAACAAGAAGAACTTGACTCTACCCAAGCTCATTCTCTGCTCTGCCTCTGCCCCAAGAGGAACACCCCTAACCCACAACCCCTGCAGCAGCAGATCCTACAGCCAGTTGGAGCCAGCCCGCCTCACCCCTCCTGGTGGTGGGAGGGGAACAGGAGAAAGGACAAAAGAAGTAAGAGATGAAGAGAAAGGAAGGAGGGATAGTGGAAAAGGTAAAACAAAAAGGACAAACCCTAATGTCCCCAGTGATATGGGACAAAATCCCACGTGGGGAATAAAATTCTGCCACCTTAAACTAGTGTTTTCCATGCCTAGAATTCAATTGGATCAGACTGAACAGGTTCCAAACCTCTTGGAGGCTCTTACCTTCTAAACAGGGACGTCTGTTTTCTAGTAAAATCAGTAAAAGGAAAGGAGAAAACTCGAAAGAGGCTCCTGCTCGCACTCACATACGTGAACCCTAATACTCTCTCAAAGAGAGACCTCGAGAAGGAGACTTGCTGAAGCAAAGCCACAGGGGTCTCTGAGGTTTCCCTGGCCCTGCGCGGCTGATGTCAGCATCTCTCTGTGAGGTCACCACCTCCCTAACACCTTTGACCAATAGGCTGAGGTCCTGCAAAAGGCCTTTGTGATGTCACTGCCACACCCACCCATCCCCTGAAGTGCTAATGTCCTGCTGCTGGCCTGACACTTTGAAGGTTTGAGCTACTCTCTGTGGATCACCCCACTCAATGCGTGTTCATTCTAGGAAGCAAGCCGGCTAGACAGTAAAACATCAGAGGCTGCTCCCAATGCTACACTCAGTTTTAACAAAATTAGTAGACTTTATGGCCAGAAGAGACCTTTAGAGCATCTAATCTAACCCCCTACATATCATAGGCTTCCTGTATAGTACAATAGTTACTTTTTGGGCACACACATTCCAGAAAGGCATCTAGTCTTCATTGAATGACATCAAGAGATGGAGAATCCACCACTTTCCCTTTTAGTGAGTGCCAGGGGGCTCCATTTCCCCTTCCACTAGCTCCCCATTTACAGTGAGCCAGAGCAGTACCTGCAGCAGGGAGCGGGAGTTGCTGATGGCCTCAGAGGCACAGCCCCCGCAGTGCCTCAGGCACCTGGCGCAAGTGCCGGATGATGCGGAGCTGGTGCATCACTTTGGCCGTGAGGTCCTCCTGCTGCAAGGGAACGAGAACCTGTCAGAGACTCAAATGCCCCGAGGAATCAGGGGGAATTAAGAGCACCTGGAACCAGCAGCATTTCCACACAGCACCTGCCCACCACTGAGGGATGGATTCACCTCCTGAACCCCAGAATGGAGTCTTCTTGTCCTTTCTAGTAACCTCCAGTGCCAAACCCCCTCCTTGAAGGGTGAGCTCCTGCCACCACCCCCTCAGTGCCCTTGACAGCTGATCCACCTCCAAACCACAGCTCAAGTTCTCAGAACCCTCTCCTCCCACGCCCACCCAGGTTGGGCAGGGAGGGGCCTCTAGCAGGGGCGGGCAGGAGGGATTCTGGCAGCAGTGAAGTGGGTTGCGAGGAGGTTGAGATCTTGCCCCAAGTCATCCCAGACACTAATGCTGAAGTCTCAGGATGGCAGCCCTGGTGAATGGGGCAGATCAGCAGCCCCTGCTGACTGAATCCTCCCGTTCTCTCTAGGTGGTGGCTCGGGTGACACAGACACTAGGCCACTGGCAACTGGGTGAGGCCCTCTGGGACAGGAGAGGCTCACAGAGGTCACTTAGGGGACTCGTGTGCTCTTCCCGAGAGCAAAAGTACCGTGCCCTAAGAACATAAGTCCGTGATGAGGTAACGCTTGTCATTCATTAGCCTGGCTAAAGAGCTGTGTTGGGGCTGCTCCGGGGACAAGCTGGTTCCCTCCTGCTCATGGAGGTGAATTCATCTCCCTTCCCAGTAGCACCTGCTCTCGCTCTCATTCCCCACCAGGCTCCTTGCTGCCAGGCCAGCGAATGGCGATAGGATGGGAATGAGGCCTGGGCCCTGCCCCAATCTCCTGAGTCTAATGCAGCTGCTTACCTTGTCCC
>NW_020688244.1:0-456 GCF_002925995.2 Terrapene triunguis | reverse complement strand
CATCTCCATCTAGTGGCCCCAGGATGGAGGCAGCCACTGAGGGGCGGAGGCTGAGGGTTCTCACCAGAGAGCCCAAAGTTTGGCCCAAGTCACTGGTGGGGATCACTGTCAGAGGACTATTTCAGCCCCACTTTCTTTGGTGGAGCTCCCACAATGGGAGCTGCAGAGCACACACACCCCGCGACACACACACACAATCTCTACACCTCCTGGTGGTGGGAAGGGAACAGGGGAAAGGAGAAAAGAAGTAAGAGATGAAGAGAAAGGAGGGAGAAATGGAGGAAAAGGTAAAACAAAAAGGAGAAACCCTAATGTCCCCAGTGATTCTAAGGGAAAAAATCCCAGGTGGGGAATAAAATTCTGCCACCTTAAACTAGTGTTTTCTATGCCTAGAATTCAGCTGGCACCAGGTGGATCAGACTGAACAGGTTCCAAACCACTCGGAGGCTCTTACCT
>NW_020688243.1:4533-6637 GCF_002925995.2 Terrapene triunguis | reverse complement strand
TCTATCTATCTATCTATCTATCTATCTATCTATCTATCTATCTATCTTCCCCCCATGACAAGGCATCTGTGTCTCTCTCCTCCTCACTCCTTTCCCTTGTTTCGGGACATCACTCTTTCAGGGTGTCTACGTGGCTCTCTCTACTGGGACGCTGGGCAGTGCTGGCTCGGGTGTGCTGCTCCGCTGGGAGGCCTCGGTTTTTGCCGGCAGCTGGTTCTTTGATCCACAGGCCTGGCTGAAGGCGACCGGCTGCGCTAACCAGATGCCAGGCCCCACTTGTCCTCTTCTGGCTTCCCCAATTTCCCCCGGGCTCCACAGGGCTCTGCCCTTTGGTGCCTGGAAGAGTTGCTGAAATTTGGGGTGAGGCCGGATGCAGCCGTACCAAGTGCTCATGCTCCAGACACAGGAATATCGGGCTTGGGGTGGGTCTCGCTTTGTCCTTCGAGGCATTCGATGCCCAGGAGGAGCATTCATGGACCCCAATACCCTGCCCATCTTCATCTTCCTGTGCTGGTGGGGTGCAAACAGTGTTTGCCTCAGTTTCTCTATGTTTTCAATGAGGCTAAGAGAGGGAAAGAGACAGAGTCACAGAGCCAATAACAGCACCCAGGAGTCCTGGCTCCCGGCCCCCCCAGCCCCCCATGCTCTAACCACTAGACCCCACTTCCCTCCCAGAGCTGGGGAGAGAACCCAGGAGTCCTGGCTGCCAGTCTCCCAGCACCCCTCCACAGCAGTGCAGGCTGGGGAGGGGGAACCCGGGAGGGACTCCCGCAGCGGGGGATGCAGGGGACCGCAGGGTGGGGAAGGGGGAGTTTACAGGCCATGGGGGTGGATCAGGGAGGGAGGTGGTGTTAGGAGCGCAGGCTGGTGGGGGGAATGGAATATTGGGATGGGATTGGTGCTGTGTATCAGAAGGGTGTGCGGGGGGGTGCTGGGAGTCAGAGGGGCATGCAGGGGGTACTGGGTGTCAGATGGGTGCAGAGGGGTTGCTGGGTGTTAGAGGGCTATGTGGGGTGTGTGCTGGGTGTCAGAGGGGCATGTGTGTGTGGGGGTGCTGGGTGTCAGGCCATCTCCTTGCCCGTCCCCAGCTAATCTCCCCCCTTCTCCATTTCTCTCCCACCCCCAGGTCGGCTGGCACCGTGCCCCACGCTGAGGACAGACCAGGTGGGCTAGCGCCACCCATGGAATCGCCCCTGGGGCTGCCAATACGGGCGCCCGCACCCCTCGACCCACTCGGCCTCCAGCCCAGAACCAGGGACTGAAGCCGAGGAAGGAGACACCTGCTTAAGGAAGAAAATCTGTGCTCTGGGAGGGGAGTGGTGTCTAGTGGTTAGAGCAGGGGGGGCTGGGCGCCAGGGCTCCTGGGTTCTATCTCTGGTTCCAGGAGGTTATTGGAGTCTAGTGGTTAGAGCAGGGAGCCCGGACTCCTGGGTTCTATCCCCCACTGTGGGAGGTTATTGGGGTCTAGTGGCTAGAGAGTTTTAGGACCCAGGACTCCTGGGTTCCAGAGACGATCCCCTGTCCCCAGCCACGAGTAGGGAGGAGGGTGCTGGTGCAAGGAAGTCCCCGTTGTCTGGTTGGGTGGGTGGCCCCACCCCATCCCCCTGTCAAGCTGGAGTCCCTGAAGCGCTGGAATGAGGAGAGGGTGGTGTGGTGTGAGAAGGGGGTTCAGATCCTCCTCACCACCGTCGGGGCCTTCGCAGCCTTCGGCCTCATGACCATCGCCATCGGCACCGACTACTGGCTCTACGCCCGCGCCTTCATCTGTAACACCACCAACATCTCCAGCGAGGAGATGCCCCACAAGGACAAGAAGGACCCAGGGGGCCTCACCCACTCTGGCCTCTGGAGGATATGCTGCCTGGAAGGTACCTTCATTTCAGGATCCCGGGCTGGGCACTGCTTTGGGGAAGCTTGCAGCATAGGTGTCCCCACTGGGGCACTGCTGTGGGGAAGCTCACAGCATCAGTGTCCCCATCTGGTCACTGCTGTGGGGAAGCTCGCAGCATCAGCATCCCCATCTGGGCACTGCTGTGGGAAAGCTCACAGCATCAGCGTCCCCGTCTGGGCACCGCTGTGGGGAAGCTCACAACATCAGCATCCC
>NW_020688243.1:0-4523 GCF_002925995.2 Terrapene triunguis | reverse complement strand
TCCCCGTCTGGGCACCGCTGTGGGGAAGCTCACAACATCAGCATCCCCGTCTGGGCACCGCTGTGGGGAAGCTCGCAGCGTCGGCGTCCCCATTGGTCTGAGCCGGATACTGGGCGGGAGAGAGGCCCCAAACTCTGATTTCTCCATCTCTGTTGCAGGCCTGAAGAGGGGTGTGTGCGTGAAAATTAACCACTTCCCCGAGGACACAGATTACGACCACGACAGCGCAGAGTATCTCCTGCGTACGTATCCATGGGGGTCCCCCGCTGCACCACCGGCGCGACCCGCAATGGCCCTGTGCCGTAGCGGGAATCCTGCTTAGCGCATAGCATGGCATCTTCCTGGGGGCTGAAATGCAGGAGGAGATGCAGGGGCGTCTCAGTTTTGGGGTTCCCGACAGCTGTAATACAGGCGGGAAGTTGACCTGGAAAGGAATTGCAGTCTAGTCCGGCTTTGTCCCCATCTCTAGCTAAGGTTGCCTGAACTTTCCAATTCCAAGCCCCTTTTTTTAAACATGCTCATGTTGTTCCCCTTCCAGGGTTAAATACCCCAGGCCCCGTCTGTGCTCCCGGCCCAACCTTGTTTGCCATTCCAGGCTGTGCCTTAAAGCAGTTTGGAAGTGCAGAGGCTGTGGAGAGAATAGCCCAGGATAGACCCCAAAACGGTGTAAACTTTGATGTCTTTTTTAAAACGCGGCGCTGGCACCCACACCAGCTGGGGCGCCGGAGTGGAAGTTTGGCAGCGAAATTGCCCTTGGGCCAGTTCTTTTCTCCGTCTCCGTGCAAATCCATTTTGATTTGGCCGGGAGCAGCCTACCCGGCCGGAGCTGGCTTAGCTTTCGGGCTGTCTCTCCTTTTTCCGGCCTGCTGGTGGAAGCAGATGGTTCGGTTTGGAGGGTTGCGGGGGGAGGGAGGAGGGAAGTGCAGAAGAAAAGCCTGGGAAATTCCGTTTCCACATGCACAAGAAAAAAAAAAACAATCTGCGAAGAAGCCATTAAACGTGCAAAGTCAAGGGCTCAGAAGCAGATGTAGGAATACTTCCTCTCTGTCTATATAGATCGGAAGCCGCTAGGGTGTCTCTTGGTTTGTGCTGCACCCGGCATGATGGGACCCTGACCTCAGTGATTCTGTATCTGGGCAGAGCCCAGCATGATGGGACTCCAGTCTTGGTGATTCCCTGTCTGGGCAGTGCCCAGCGTGACGGGGCCCTGATCTCAGCGATTCTGTTTTTGGGCAGCGCCCGGTGCGATGGGGCACCTGTCTCAGTCACTCTGTGACTGCAGCCCCTGGCATGACTGAGCCCCAATTTCAGTTAAGGTCTCTAGTTGCTACTTAAAGATACAAATAAATGCTAATAGTGAGGCAGGTTCAAGGTTTGACGGTCATCATTAGGTTTCAGAGTTAACACGCCACTCAGCATAAAATCATATAATAGAATATCAGGGTTGGAAGGGACCTCAGTAGGTCATCTAGTCCAACCCCCTGCTCAAAGCAGGACCAATCCCCGGACAGATTTTTGCCCCAGATCCCTAAATAGCCCCCTCAAGGATCGAATTTACAATCCTGGGTTTAGCAGGCCAATGCCCAAACCACTGAGCTAGCATGAATAGGGGCAGCTCATGCCTCTCACAGCTATTGTCAAAGGCTCTCTGTATATAGATAGCATGTTACCCACACTCTATGGCACCCCACCTTTACCCTTCCGTGGACTCAAGGCGTAATCCAGTTAATTTTCCTAGGGCTCAGGGCCTAATCGTCTCCAGGTTTGCGGGGCCTTTTACCAGTGAAAGAGTCTTACACAGTAATATCCTTAACCTCTATTTACTAACAGTTACCAAAACAGAACGCACACGCTAAGCACCACTCCCAATAAGGCAGACGAACTTTTCCTGGTGGCCAGTCAGGATCAGGTCGTCTGGGGACTCGAGCTTCTGGTCGGGTGTTGAGATCTGGCAGCTCTGATCTTGGGCTGTGTCCTGGAGTTAGGTTCTGAACTTTCCTTTGGACTCCAGGTTATATAGTGAAATTTGTGTCCTGCTTAGCTGTACCTTAACCAATTATTTTAAACTAAAGTCCTACAAACCAGTATTTTCACCAATCCTCGCTGGGGGTGCCAGGTGGGCTGGGAGGGGGGCAGCCCGGGGGGCGCTGTGGGTGCTCAGGGTGGCCAGGGGGTACCACGGGTGCTCATGGGGGGAGCATCCCGGGGGTGCTGCGGGTGCTGGGGGGTGTGGGCAGTGGTGTGTGGCCCAGGACCCCCGCTGGTGCAGGTGTGGGGGTGTTGGCAGGGCTGGCAGGCTCCCTACCTGGCTCCGCGCGCTGCCTACACCCCGAACGCCGGCTCCGCAGCTCCCATTGGCCGGGAATCGAGTGGAGCCATCTGCTAGGAGCTGATGGATGGATGGGTATGTGTATGAGGATGGATGGATAAAGGGGTAGGGGGGACTGGATGGATGGATATGAGGCTGGATGGACAGAATGGTACTTGTGGGGACAGATAGCTATATCTATCTGTCTGTCTTGAACAATCAATGTTTAAGTGATTTGATTTAACAGAGAAATATTGTATTATTTTATTTCATTTGGGCAGACACCTGGCAATTCAGTACACCCCAGCCCTTTCTCCCTCCCATACGCTGAGCAAAATGAGCCCTCTGCTGAAGGAATAGCAAGAGGTGGCATCCTTAGAGACTCTGTTTTTTCCAAGGGGGCAGAGTTAAGGGGATTTAGGCATTCTTAACACCAGCCATTCCTGACTTTTGGCTTCCTTAATGTCCTGCCCCAGGCTGGGAAATCCCAGGCTAAGAGCTTTAGAAGTGTAAATGGACCCAGATGCTGATTGACTGGTGCATTCTGAAATGACTGACTGCTGAGTGATACCAGATGCTGATTGGCTGGTGGCATTAATATGCTGGGAAATCCCAGATTCTCACTGGCGTTGGAACATCCACAGCTCTGGTTGGCTGCTGGCCTCACAGTGTCACTCTGCTTGCCAACTGGCCTGAGAATGATGGAAAACCTTGAATGCTGATTGGCTGGCAGCCTCAGAAGTTGGATTCTGATTGGCTGTGACACCAGAGCATAGGGAAATCTGTAATCTGTGTGATCCTTTCAGATCTTTGAATAATCCTGCTGATTGGCTGGTAGGTTGAGAACCTTGAGCAATCCTGTTCTCCGATTGGTTCTTGACCTCGGAAATTGGAGACTCTGATTGGCTGTTGACCTACCCTGTATTGTAATTGTCTCTTGACCTTGGAGTGTCAAAAAAATCCCATGTTCTGATTAGCTGTTGGCTTCAGAGGGCTGGAAGTCCCTGGATTCTGATTGGCCACTGGCCTCAGCATGCTAGAATACCTGAGACTCTGATTGGTCCCAGAACGCTGCCTCTTTCCCATTCACCAATAGGCCGGCTTTGGGGATCCCTCCAGCCACCCTCCTTGACTCATCTCTTCTGCTCCCCTCCCCTCCCCTCCCCCCCAGGTGTGGTCCGCGCCTCCAGCATCTTCCCGATCCTCAGCGCCATCCTGCTGCTGCTGGGGGGGTTCTGCGTGGCCGCCAGCCGGGTCTACAAGTCCAAGCGCAACATCATCCTGGGCGCCGGGATCCTATTCGTCGCTGCTGGTGAGTGGGCGGGGCTTGTCGGGGGTAGGGCTTAGTTGGGCGGGGCTTGCTTCCCGCCCACCCTGCCTGGCTCAGTTCATGGGGCATCTTGGGCTGGGGGAGGGGAACCGCTGGGAGCCTGGAATAGGCCCCCCCACCAAATAGCCCCGGGTCATTGGATTTGCCCAGGGCCGTAGGAGTGGGAGGAGCCCGTGGGCACAGCTGGGGGGTGGAGAATCAGCGCAGAGGGGGCCCAGCTTTAGGGGAGGTTTCGCCTCCCCACACTTTGTCTAGGATAAGTCAGTCTCCTCCGGCCATCAGGGGGCGCTGAACCTCGTCTGACAGTCCCCTGGGACTGGAAAGAAAGAAAGAAAGAAATCCAGCCCCATTTGTGTAGGGGTGGCAGAGGTTGGGCGGCTGGGCTGTGGGTCTGGGGAAGCCTCCTCTTGCCCCTCACACAGGGAGGATCTGGCCTTGGTGGGGTGAGGTGCAGGGGTGGGGGTGGGGTCTAGGTGGTCCCTGATGGGGCTTCCCCCGCCAGGGCAGTCTGGGTGCGGGGAGGGCTCCGTGGTTGCCTCTCTAATGGCTCTCTGTGCCCTGCCCCCTCCCCCTCCTTCTGCGCCCCACTTCCTGCCCTGGCTACTCACCTCCCCCCTCTGCCCTCTCCCCACCTTTCGCCCCCTCCTCTTCCCCCTTCCCCCCCAAATCCACCCCAATCCCCTCAAAATCTGCCCATCCCCACCCCTCCTCCATCTATGGCCCCCAATCTCCTCCACCCGGCCCCTCCTCTTCCCCCTTCCTCCCCAAATCCACCCCAATCCCCATAACATCTGCCCCATCCCCACCCCTCCTCCATCCATGGCCCCCATCTCTGCCCCCAATCTCCACCCGGCCCCTCCCCTGAATCCACCCCATCCCCACCCC
>NW_020688242.1:3920-6898 GCF_002925995.2 Terrapene triunguis | reverse complement strand
CCCCATTCCACCCCTTCCCCCATGGCCCCTCCCCTATTCCACCCACGGCCCTGGCCCTCTTCGACTCCCACTCCACCTCTTTCCCCCACCCCAGCCCTGGGACCGGAAAAGCTCTGTGCCCCTGTCGTGGTCCTGGGGCCGTGGTGGGGAGCGAGAGTTCCTCCAGTCCCAGGGCTGTGACGGGGGGAGATTTTTCTGGGGGCCCAACTCCACCACTCTCCCCTGCCCCCAACGGCATGAGATTTGGCTTAGCCTCCCCCAGCCTCCATTACACGCCACCTATGCTGTTGATGTAATAGACTTCTGTAAGGTGTATGACTTGGTGCTACACAATATTTTTATTAAAAAACCTTAGAACGCTGTTTAATTAACATGGCACACATCAAATGGATTAAAACGTGGTTAACTGATCTGTCTCAATGTAATTGTCAATGGGGAATCATCACTGAGTGGGTGTGTTTCTAGCAGGGATCTGTTCTTGCAATGGTCACCTCGGGATGTGCATAAGCCCAAACAGAGCTGTACCACTGGAGATGTCCCAAGATGTTGCTGTTTTGCTGCAAAAGCCTTGGTGACCTCATTAGGAGGGCTGAGCAGTTAAGGTGTGGGTCTTGGCCTTTTAATAGGCACAGGTTCAAATCCCACTTCTGTAGTGCATTTTCTCTCCTGGGTGGGAGCTGAAGGTTGGTGCTGTTTCTCCTTTGGGCTACCCTGGGACCTTACCATATGAGTCAGCTGGCTACTGCCCCAAGTGACGATGTGCAGGAGGGATCAGTGTGTTGTCAAGGCACTTGGTCACAAGGGGTTTGTCTGTTTCTTGTTTGCTATTTTTATTTTAAAGTGAGCAGGTGTCAAGTCCATAACCCAAGGAATCTCATGGGACTGAGCTTCAGGTGCTCCTGCTGAGCAGGGTCATTTTTATCCTTGTTTGTCCTCCAATGTCCGGAAGCCTGGCAGTTCCCTAGCGGTCTGGGGCAGACGTTGGGCACACACCTCAGTGCAGGTCTAAGTGCAGGCATAAGCCATGGAGTCGCAAGCTGCGGCACAGGCAGGGACAGGAGGGGTTTCACCTTCATGTGCTCTGCAGTGACTTTACAGTCTCAGGCCTGCCCTGCACACAGAGTGTGATTTGAATCCGAGTTAGTGAAAGCTGGGCAGCCTTGGGTGTGGACATTCTTACATCATTTGAAACCTGGTTTACATCGGTAAATATAGAGGTGCAAGTAAGCCAAGAAACCAGTTTTAAATGGATATAAGTATCTCCACACAGGGGTTTGCACCAGTTTAACTAAACTGATTGCATTTAAACCAATGCAACTTTCTGTGTATAGACGAGCCCTAGAAGCACAAATTCCCCTACAACAAGGCTTGTCTAACTTCCTCCTTTGCTTCCTCAAGTTAACTAGCTAATCCCTTTTTCCTGTTACCTTCTGTTGTTACCTGCACACTCTAGGGCACCCACCTTTATCCATCCGTGGGTTTAAGGTGTAACCCAGTTAATTTAGGCACCCCCACCCTTTCCCAGTTCCTAAGGACCCAGGCGAAAGGCACCTACCCTTACCCAGTTCCTAGGACTAAGGGTGTAACCTTCTGTGGATTGTGGGGCCTCTTCCTGGTGAAAAAGCCTTACACAGTAATATCCTTAACCTCTATTTATTAACCATCACCAAGCAGATTACACACCTAAGCATACAATGCTCTGCTCACCAATCCTGATCACGCAGGAGGACTTTCCCTGTTGGCCTGGCAAGGTCAGTCTCATCTGGGTTCTGGTTGCTGCACGTCACGGTCGTGCGGAGGATTCTAGCAGCTCTGCTCTCGAGCTGTGTCTTGGAGGTGAGTTCTTCTTCTTCCAGGTCTTTCCTTCTTATTCTTCGTTTTTCCTTTTCCTTTCTTTCCCGGCTGCTCTCCTCCTTGGGCCCCAGTTTATTTTGTGAAACTTGAGTCCTGCGTACCTTAACCAATCATTTTCTTAAAATGTTACAAAATAATTCTCTAATCAATCCTAACATGTTGCAAAACAATTCTTTACCCAATCATACCCACCACCTTAGTTGATTTAAATCTTGCATAATCAGTTATGCAACAGACAGACAATCAAAGAACCAGACAGAAACCATACAGATAAACAATAGAGAAGTAGGGACCAGAAAGGCAAAACAATAAAGAAGTAGAGATTTCACAATCACAACTGTCTCGCAAGGAATCACTTATCAAACAAAGTTTTCGCTAAACATCTTAAGATCTGTTTCTTTATCTGGTGGTGCTGGGTACCGTTAGGACAGAAGCGGCTTCTTAACAGCCTGCTATTTCATTGTTTTAATGTAATTTAGATGGAATGTGAGGATGTGATGTTCTGCTTTTTCGCTCATGGCTGCTGCTGTCCTAATGTGGCTGCAGAAAAAGGCCTCAGACCTTACACCATGGCTAGGGTTGCCAGGCGTCCGGTTTTCGACCAGAACACCTGTTTGAAAAGGGACCCTGGCGGCTCTGGTCCACACCGCTGACCAGGCCTTTAAAAGTCCAGTCAGCGGCGCAGCGGGGCTAAAGCAGGCTCCCTGTCTGCCCTGGCTCCATGCAGCTCCCAGAAGCGAGACATGTCTCTGTGGCCCCTAGGTGCAGGGAGGCTTCGTGTGCTGCCCCCGCCCCGAGCACCGGCTCCGCAGCTCCTATTGGCCGGGAACTGCAGGGGGCGGCACCTGTGGGTGTGGGCAGCGTGCACCACGCAGAGTCATCTGGCTGCACCACGCAGAGTCATCTGGCCGCACCTCCGCCTAGGGACCAGACATGCTGGCTGCTTCCGGGAGCAATGCAGGGCCAGGGCAGGCAGGGAGCTTAGCCCCGCTGCGCTGCTGACTGGGAGCCGCCTGAGATAAGTGCTGCCCAGACAGAACCCCCTCTCGCACCCAAACTCCCTCCCAGAGCCTGCACCCCTGCCCCCCCTCCTGCACCCCTGCCCCAGCCCTGAGCCCCCTCTC
>NW_020688242.1:538-3910 GCF_002925995.2 Terrapene triunguis | reverse complement strand
CACCCCTGCCCCAGCCCTGAGCCCCCTCTCACACCCAAACTCCCTCCTGGAGCCCGCATCCCAAACCCTGTCCTGCACCCCAACCCCATGCCCTAGCCCTGAGCTTGCTCCCACCTCCAAACCCTTGCCCCAGTCCAGAGCCCCCTCCTGCACCCCAAACCCCTCATCCCTGGCCCCACCCCAGAGCCTGCACCCTCAGCTGGAGCCCTCACCTCCTCCCACACCCCAAACCCCTGATCCAGCCTGGAGCCCCCTCACGCACCCCAACCCCTTGCCCCAGCCCGTGAAGGTGAGCGAGGGTGGGGGAGAGCGAGCGATGGAGGGAGGGAGGCTGGAGGGAGGGGGCGGGGCCTCAGAGAAGGGGCAGGGCAGGGCAGAGGTGTTGGATTTTAGCAATTAGAAAGTTGACAACCCTAACTGTGGCTACTACACTTAATCTTATCCTGAGCCACTAACTCTTAATTTTTTATCCTTTCTCATTTATTCCTCTCCTTGTGGGTTATGCCCTTAATGAACTCTCCTCTGCTGCTCTCTAGCCAGATCTTCTTGACTTTCCATTGTCCTTCTTCTTGTTTCTTCTTGTCCTCTTTCACTTTGTAGCCTCTTGGCTGCTGCTAGAGCTGGAGCAGATGACAACTTCCCCTTCCTCAGAAATCCAGGTTTTTCTTTGGACTTTTATTTATCACACCATGAATTTAGGCCTTGTCTATATTCAAAGCTGTATCAGTTAGCTAAAGGGGTGATTTTAAACCAGTTCAGTTAAACTAGTGCAAAAGACTGTGGACAATCTCAATTTGGTTTAAACCTGGTTTATAGCAATTTACCTTCATTCAGAAAAGGATCAATATAAGCCTAGTTTCAACCAAATTAAGAGTGTCCATACTGAAGGGTTGCGTGGGGTTAGCTATATCAGTTTAATATTTCAGAGATTACACATCAAAATCACACCTTTATTTAAACCAGTGCAACTTGGCAGATAGACTAGGGGTAACATTTTTAAAAACGCCTAAGTGACTTAGGAGGTGTTGTGATAATTGGGCCTACAAATTTACTCTAATTGTGAGCACAATTTTAAAAAGTATATGAAAGTTCATAAACTGTTACAATAATCTATAATAACAAATGTTGATGAAAAGTCAGCCAAGTTGGTTTCAGTAATAAGTTTTATGAACAGGTGCAAGAGAACCAGACGGAGCCTAATTTAGTCCAAACAAAAAAGGCCCCAGCCTCTTGCGCAGGAGCAGAAATCTGGAGCAGCTTTATTCAGTGGAGCCCTCCTTCTGGGCTTGGCCAGTCCGCGCTGACGGGTGGGATGGGGGGGAGGGTGTAGAACTACGGTGGCTGGCAGGGCTAAAGACAATAAGCAGTTTAAGTATATTAGGAACAAAAACAATCTTAGCAATGGCCTAGGCCCATTACTAGATGGAGACTGTAAATGTGTTAATAATGCGGAAAAGGCAGCCGTGTTCAATAAATATTTCTGTTCTGTGGGTCCGTGACAGTATCATTCTTCCTTTGCAGGACTGTAATGTAGGGTTAATACTCACTCTTTTCTCGGTTACTCTGTATTTATCTATGTAGATTTCCAGAAAATGTTCCACTGTTCTAACCAAGGGCACAGGGAGCCTTTCAGAGACATTACAAGTACAAACCCGTTCATTTAGATCAGTCCCTAGCTATGCACCCATAGGAATCCTAACCCTAGAGTAACCCCAACTCCAAGTGGCCTACCCATAGGAACCCATATTGGGGTTGGTCCTGCTTTGAGCAGGGGGTTGGACTAGATGACTCCTGAGGTCCCTTCCAACCCTGCTATTCTATGAAACCTAACCTGAGAGTGGGGAGCCCTGCCATAGGAACCATAACACTAGGGCAGAGAGCTCTAGACATAGGAACCCTCACCCTAGGGCGGGAAGCCGTAGCCATACAAACGCTAACCGTAATTCCAAGTGGCCTGCTCATGGGAACCGTAACCCTAGGGCAGGGAGCCCTACCCATAGGAACCCTAAGCATAACTAAAAGTGGCATACCCATAAGAACCCTATCCCTCATTCCAGTGACCTACCCCTAGGAACCCTCACCTTAGGAGCCTTACCCATAGAAACTGTAACCCTAACTCCAAGTGCCCTACACATAGGAACTCTAATCCAAACTCTAAGTGGCGTACCCATAGGAACCCAACCCTAGGGCAGGGAGCCGTACCCAGAGGAACTCTAAAACTGGGGTGGGGATTCCTAGGAACCCTAACCCTAACTCCAAGTGCTGTACACATAGCAGTCTTAACCCTAGGGTGGAAAGCACTATCCCTATGAACCCTAACTATGAGGGGGGAGCCCTACCCCTAGGAACCCTAAGCCGAACTACAAGTGCCCTACCCATAGGAACCCTGACCCTACAGTGGAGAGTGCTACCCATAGGAACCTTAACCCTAACTCCAAGTGGTTTACCCATAGGAACCCTCACTCTAGTGCAGGGAGCCCTGCCAATAGGAACCCTCCCCCTAACTCCGCCTGGCCCACCCAGAGGAAGTGGGGTGGGGGCTGCACTTTCATGTGAAGAGATTCTTGTGAGCAAGCTCCAGAAATTCCATGGAGAGAAATGTTATTTGCTTGCATTTGATGAGGGAGGTGGGGATGGCTGAATTCACGTGAAATTAATTGGTCATAAATTCCACATGAATTTTGGACAATATCTGTTACCAACTTCTTCTAATTGCTTATATTTGCAGCAATTCCTCAGCTCTGCAGGGGGAGCTAAAGACTGAGCTCAGGCCCCTTGTTTGAATTCTCTAGCATCTCTTGGCTTATTTGACTGTGTTGTTATTTAAGCATGAGGAGAAAAATGATGCTAGCTTATTTACTACAGACATTTTCATTGTCCCTTCCCAGGGTTTAAGAAAGAAGCTGGCAGCCGATTACTCTCCTGGAGGTAATTAGCTCTGAGCCAAGGAGCTGTGTCTCAAAGGAAGAGACTTTCCCATCATTGAGAAATGTATGAACCTGTAGTTCTGGTACTACAGCCAGTGCTTAGGGGCTTTGCATTTCCTAACCCCCAAACCCATATTTTCATTGTATCAAGTATCAGAGGGGGAGCCGTGTTAGTCTGGATCTGTAAGAAGCGACAAAGAGTCCTGTGGCACCTTATAGACCAACAGATGTATTGGAGCATGAGCTTTCGTAGGTGAACGAAGTGGATATTCACCCACGAAAGCTTATGCTCCAATACGTCTGTTAGTCTATAAGGTGCCACAGGACTCATTTTCATGGTAGTAATTACTCTTTACAAATGATAACTAAGTACTATGGTCTCTGCAGGGCCGGCTCCAGGCACCAGCCTGGCAAGCAGGTGCTTGGGGCGGCCGCTCCGGAGAGG
>NW_020688242.1:0-438 GCF_002925995.2 Terrapene triunguis | reverse complement strand
CTGGGTCTCTGTTCAAAGAGGAGACTTCTTGCTGAGCAGTAGGGCTGTTAATGAGCCAGCTGAACGCTCACACTGGAAAGTCAACAGGTCTGTTCTTTAATTCCAGGTGCACAGTTTGGGGCTCCCAGGGCTAGGCCAGCTGAGAACTCCACTGTTCTTATCCTGCTTCCCTTCCCCACACAGCCTGGCATGCCTTGCCTGGGCTGATGTGGGGCGGGCTCAGAGCCACTGCTTTCATCCTGCCTTCTCCCTATGGGATGGGGTCTACCCCTGGAGTACTTGGAGCAGGCAAGCCTCATGCTTCCCCAGAGGTGACTCAGCGGGGTCACACGGAGTCACGTGCACCCCCAGCTTCCTCTCGCCGGGAGGCAGCGTCTTCTCCTGGCAGCAGCACTCACCATGTGTCCCTGCAGCAGGGTGTCGGGCTGAGCTTCCCCC
>NW_020688241.1:0-7261 GCF_002925995.2 Terrapene triunguis | reverse complement strand
CAAGGGGCCCCATCAAAGGACTATTTCAAGTGGCTTCTCCAATGGCCCAGGCCCCTGGCTGGGAAGGCTGAGTCACCCCATCCCAGCGGGGAGCCATCCCAGGGAACAGGTGATGCAGCCACTCCCCAAGCCCTGGCTCGGGTCACTCTCGGGGGCTGGGATTTCAGTGGTTTGGAAGCAGCAAAGGGGAGTCCCTGGCTCCAGTTTCCATCCCTCAGTGCTCAGCCATTATAATATGTTCATGGTTTCATGGATGAGAACAGCTGTGGGCAGGGAGCCCTTTGTGCCCAGGGCCACAGCGCGTTCCTGCAGAGCCAGGCGGCTCCAATACCAGGCTCCAGCCGCCAGCGGGGCTCTCCCGATGCTTGGGGGCAGGGGTGGGGGACACCCCTGGAGCCTGCGCTAGTGACCCGAGCACACGCTGGGGGTGCATCTCCCCAGGACGCGCACAGACGGGCCGGGCTGGCCGGCTACGGGCCGTAGCCATCTCCTCTGATGCGCTGGAGCCCGCCGAGCTGCCGGCGCCCGTCAGCACCATGGCCAGGGAATCGCGTGGCCGCTCTGGCTGCGGGATCCCGGGGGTGCGTGCGGGAGGGTCCCCGGGCCAGGCCACATCCCCATAACACAGCTCGGCCAGCCTCGCCCGGACACTGTGAATCCGGGCCGGGACCTGATGTGTCTCGTCACCGCTGCGTTATTAGCTCACAGGCAGCAGAGCCTCTGCACCTCTGCGCTACACACCGGGTCCCACTGCCTGGCAGGGCCTGCCCCAATGTCACTCCGGGCCAGGCTCTCACCACACCACTGGGCTGCCACCCCCATCCCTGCATCTCACCCCCAGAGGCCACGGTCTCGTACGCAGGTCTGTGTCTGTTACACCCACGGGGATGCGGACTATCTGGGGGCATGCAGAGGGCAGTACATTCAAATACTGATTACAAATGATTTTGAAAATGTGTCCAGAGGCGGCTGTCCTGCCATGCTGGGGATGGTCAGAGCTCAGGGAATGCAGCTCCCATTTGATTCCCTGAGAAAACCTGGGCTACCGAGCAGGAAGGTACCTTATGTCATTCTTATTTCAGCAATGGATAAACCTCTGCACTATCCATTGCATTTTACATTACGCATGAAATAAATGCATTAAACGACGTCTTTATTTTTCTGTACAGTTCAGTGTTATGAACCCAAGATCCCTTTTCTAGCAATGCAGCTTCCCTGTCATTCCACTGACAGTTATTCCACTGACAGAAGGACAATCAAATTAGCACATAAAGGAATCACCTGTTCAATGTCCGTTACAGGTTTTGTTGAACTCAGCCTGTGCATGACCTGATCATTGATCCAATCACATAAACACCTGAGCACATTCCAGTGGAAGCTATTTTTACACCCAAATACCCCACCTTACTAGGAAGGTATTTAGGTTGCCAAATCAAGTACTGGAAATTTACTAAATGCAGGACTTGTGATTGACTGTGCAACCTTAATTTAGTTCCTTTGTGAATATGCATTATACCGTCTGTGTTTGATCACATCCTTTTTTTCACACTGGACCCACAAGTAAATGTATTAAATGTAGAACAGATTTTTTGTTTGTTAAGGTCATACAGTTCAACATTACTTATTAGATACCTCAGTGCACTGGGTAGACAGTGCTCAGGCAGTTAGACAACTGGGCAATATTTCTTGTGATCCACATAATCCAATGTGTGCCCCCAAATCTTATTCAGACTAACTGTTGGAATATCTGAGCCTGGCAGACATTAAGGGATTTACCCTCACAACTACCCTATGAGCAGCAGTGTATCATTATTCCGTTTTATAGATGGGAACAGAGGCAGAGGGAGGCCAGAATTTGTAAATGTCTCTCCTAATATTAAGTCCCCAACCTGAAACATCTACAGCCTGTTTTTTCAGAATACTTGGCATCTGATATCACTTTTTACACCAAAGCCCTGTACAGACATGAACTAATTAGTCCTGGAGAGATGCAGGGCCAGTATTATCATCCCTATTTTATAGGTGAGGAGACTGAGGCAGAAAGACAAAGTGACTTGCTCCAGGCCACACAGTGAATCAGTAATGGCACCAGGTTTAGAACTCATTCCTCTGGGTACCTGTACTGCCACAGGTCCTGGGCATCCACAACTTTCTCTGAGTTCAGGTCAGTGCCTCTGAAAATCAGGCATCTACACAGGATCCATGGACACCCGCTGAATGAAGCAACTGCACAACGGACCAAGGAAAAGAGAGATGAGAATGTCTTTTGGAAATGGATGGGAATCCCATATGAGAAGGATGCACTGTGGTTAAGGCACAAATCTGAATCCTGGTTCAGCGACTGTCACTCTATGAAACCCTGGGTCACGTCATTGCTTCACTTCGCCATCTGTAAAACCAGGGTAATGGCAGCTTCCTCTGTAAAGCACTGTGAGAGCTGCAGGTGAAATGAGCAATAGAGAGTTTGCACAAAACCTAAGAGAAAAATTCTACCTTGGCCCTGGAAGCTCCTGACAAATTTTCAGCCTCACTGACCTTTATTTGTCTGTTCTGTTGGGTAGTGATACTAGGGTGCATACTGAGAACTGGGATGCACCTTAACTATGGAACTATTGTCCCCCCTTCAGTTTAAGAATTCAATTCAGTGAGGTGCTGAGCCCCCTAAACTTGCATTGTAGTTAACTTTGGGGATGGGGGTTCATGGTTCATGGACACCCCCCCAACACCTCAATAGCATTTTCTACCTGATCTCCCACACTCACTCTTTCCCCCTTGCCCACCACCAGCTCCCCCCATATCTATCTAACAGTTTGCCCAGTCAGACCTAAAAACTATTCAACTGAAAACCTGGCCCCATTGAGGTGTCTCAAGTTGGGTACACAAAATATGAGGCTCATAATATCACTAGTAAGTTTTTAACCTTAAGTCATATTGTTTTGTAGTGTTGAGGTCACACAGTTAAAAGGAGTTCAGACACCACAGTGATATGGGATAAAACCATGGACAGAGAGACAGAAAATCAAAGTAGGCAATGCAAAACTTCAGGCTCCTTCAAGAACAGCTCAGCGATATAAATTAAAATGTATTTCCTGTTCTTTATGTTGTTTGGTACATTTCTCTTTATTATGTGGTTAAATATACATCAAAACAACCCAGCATTTATTTACTTAGATAAGAAAAATTGGGAGAAAAAGGAAAACCTCTTCTGTGCATAAATCTGAACAGTCATAACCACCTTTGGTGCCACCCTCTTTTTGACTGAACACATCATTTTAGTCATTAAGGCTGGGGTTTTCTAAATCATTGAAGAGACTTGGCAGAGCAAGTCCTATTGACTGTCCATGAGCCTCTTTTTCTTAAGTAACTTGAACCTTTCAAAAGTTGCACCCTGAAGGTATCATATATGACTCTGCTCCTGATTCTGGTCTAATAAATGAACAAAGTGTAAATGAATCCCCATTGAAGTTTCTCTGGAGTTTACACAGATCTATTTTAGAGCAGAATCTGTGGAGTAAGGCTGAGCCTTTACTGCTGTCTCATTTTTCAGAAGAGAAATGCACTCTGTTGACTCTGCACTATGCATTCTCCTATACCCAGCGGCTGCTGATTTGGGGCTGTACCTGGGAGTCTGATAATGTTTCCCTGAAAATGACATAGCAAAAATCTTCAAACAATTTTTAAAAAGTCAAAAAACAAACAAACCAGCACATTCCTGTTTGAGGATCAGCAGATGGAGAATATCAAAAGGAGCAAATTGTAGAGACTGTTTAGTGTCTCTGCAACATTGGATTATCTCTGATTGTGCCAGTTCTAAACTTTCATTAAAAATGAAATGTAGATTTTTTACGTTGGAAACAGCTGTGTCACAGGGTTTATTCAGCCTTGCAGAAACTGTCTCTGGCTGAAAATAGGAGCAGGAAAGGTGATAACTTGTCTCACATTCACCTTAATGCAGTGTTAACTCTGCCTCCTAATTTATTTCAGTAAGGTGAGAAATCCAGCCCTACCCCCCTCCACCAGCACAGTCATATCAAGAAAAGGGTGAGTTCAAAACTGACTATTCAGATATAAGCAGTGTAGTTGCAGCTTGTATGAGACCTAAAGAGCTCTGTGTGGCTCAAAAGCTTGTCTCTCTCATCAACAGAAGTTGGTCCAATAAAAGCTATTACTTCACCCACCTTGTCTCTATATTCATATATATTCACACAAGAGTTTCTGGCATTTTTTAACTTTCAAACACCTGTAGACTGCACATTCTTTCTTCATTTCAGTACAGCTCCTACTAAATGCAAACTTTTTGGGGAGGTGAAGTGAAGAAGTCCAAGGTATAACACCCCATCCTTCCAAAATGCAGGGAAATGAAGGCTGTTTTTACTATCTGAGTAAACCAAAAAGACTATTGGAATAACTGAAGAAAAGTACAGAGACACTTTACCAGGGTCAGGAACTTACAGTTGTGTGTGTGTATGGGGGGGATGTTATCAGTGCTGAATGGACAATTTTGTGGTGATGGTGTCTTTCTTATTAATATGTATCTTTAGATCTTGGACAAATCACTTAATCCCTCCGTTTACCCTCCACACAATTGGAATAACTTTTCTTTCACTGCATTCTTTGTCTATTTAGCTCTTTGGGGAACAGACTGCCTCTTACTTTGTGTATGTACATCTCCCAGCCCAATGGGGCCCTGATCTCAGTAGGTACTACTGCAATACAACTAGTAATGATCATGGAAATCTCTTGTATCCTTATTTCAAAGGGCCATCTCATGTTTATTTGCTGGTAACACAGCCCCATGCTGATAGTATATGAACTACTGGAGGCAATTGCAGTGGGCCTGCTAATACCAATACCAGACTGCCCCATTCTCTTCCTCTGCAGAAAGACCACTGAGCTGCACAACCTGAAAATGAGCCTCAACAGGTGGATCGAGCCACCAAATTCCATTTGTGGGAGGCCAGTAGATGGACCAATGAAACAAGGACACTGGAGCATGTTGGAGGAGATGAACTGTCATCATTCCTCTTTAGGTAGATATAAATTAATTAGAACTTGAGAACAAAATAAATTTTGGTGTTAAAGTTCACATTGTTAGTCTCAATGTTTTGGACTCATGTAGCTACCGATTGCCAAAAGAAAAAATATCACACATAGTGGGAATGACTGGAGTTATGTGGTTATTTTGTTAATTTAAAAAAAGCAGCATTCTCTCTCATAACCAACTCCTTGTATGCTGAGGTTATCATGGTATGGGGAAGCCTTTAGCATAGTTTCGAGAAATATGGCACTGCCTTTTATTCTATGTCTCCAAATATTTCCTACAACTGAAATTGGGGGTTAACACGGAGCATGGGAAAGGCATTTTGCTAGTCCAGGAACATTTGTGATGTGCCGGGGAAGGTATACAATAAAGGAACAGCTGCTTTGTCAAACACCAGGATATCTGTGAAACTGCTCAGCCAGTTTAGTAGCAGACTGGCATTGCAGAGACGAGAACATATTTTGGTTTGCCATGTCACAGAGGAGTGACAGCAGGACCTTTTTGTACACCATCATTCCATTGCATAGCTGTCAGGAACAGTATGAGCTATGTTATGTCTCAGCATCCTAGTGCTGGCATCACAGAATGTAATCCTGTCATGTTTTGACACAGCCCTGTTGCACTGCCATGACAGTGACCCAACACCCCATTGTGCTATTCCAGCATCACGGTGCTGACATCACACAGACGTGCAATCCCCTTGACATCAATGCAGTAGCTGGCTGCAGCACTCTAGTGCTGACATTATGTAGAGGACTAGCACCGTGATCTACACTGTGTCATTGCACTGACATCTGACAGAGGTGTGAGCCACTTGTCACAGTTCAGGACAACGGTACCTGTATTTCCCCTCTCTGGCCAGTAAGGGCCCTCACTCTGGCTCCTCAACCATCACCTCTCTTGGGTGGGGACCCGCATCTTTCTCCATCCTGACCACGGCTGTTCCAGGCTGCACAGCTCCCAGCCTATACTGTGACCTCCTCAGCAAATTCAGGCTGCTTAATCTGGTCTGCTTTACTTTTCTCCCCAGAGATGGTAAACAGTGTAATTGCCACAGTTGAGCTAGCACACAGCTCTTTCTAAGCAAGCACATTTATTCTTAAGGTAAAAGCATCACAGAGAAAACATTTTAAAACAACAGAAGAACCTAAACACATACTAATAAATTTACCAGAGATCACCCCCAACTCTAACAAGGGCTGTGGCCAGTGAACAGTCCTTGCATCTGAAGAAGTGAGGTTCTTACCCACGAAAGCTTATGCTCCCAATACTTCTGTTAGTCTTAAAGGTGCCACAGGACCCTCTGTTGCTTTTTACAGTCCTTCAAACCTCACCCAGGGTTTTCCTGGTGGACACAAGTTCATAACGGCTTTTGCTCAGAAATAACATTTCCATGAGTAAATCAGTTACTCCTTTAAAGTTTGTCTTTGAACTGTTATCATGTAACTGTGCAAAGCCGACAAAAGGTCCCCTTCTCAGGGCAAAGCTTTGAAGGCTTAGTCCTTAAATGCTGGGTTGCAATCCCCTCCTCCCCAGTATTCCCTAGGCATTCCTCTTCACACATATTGCCCAAAAAGATCAGTTGCATCTGCTACATTGTTCAGCATCATCCTTTGAAGCCCACAGTACTTCCCAGAGAATGCATTAATTCTGTCTCCCTCCTAAAGAATTTCCAGCCAATTTCACAATAATACATGACTATTTGCATTTTATAATACAATGAACTCCTAAAATGCTGAAACTTTATTCAGTAAGGTTTAACTTAATTCAATAAAATTTGTCTAGGACAGGGGTTCTCAACCTTTTTCTTTCTGAGCCCTCCCCCCCCATGTTATAAGAACTCCCGGGTCCGGGGGGCGGGGGCTCGGGGCTCCAGGCTTCAGCCACTGGGTGTGTGGGAGGTTTGGGACTTTAGCCCTGTGGGGTGCTGGGGCTCAGGGATCTGGGCTTCTGCTGCCAGGCGGGGTGGGGTGGGGGCTTGGGCATAGGTGTAGTTTGACTTCTATTGGGGGTGGCAGGGACCAGTGGGGTTCAGGCCAGCTCTGCATGGCAGGGTCCAGGGAGGGAGTGCCACCTCCACACCCTAACTCACCTCAGCAGGCCACCCAGCCTCTCTGGGTTAGGGGGAGTGCAACCAAAAATCATAACTCAAAGGGGGGGGCTCAGTTCAAAAAGTTTGAAAACTGCTCAGGGTGCAGGCAGGGGGGTAGCTGGGGGCTG
>NW_020688240.1:0-11136 GCF_002925995.2 Terrapene triunguis | reverse complement strand
AGTGTAATAGGATGTTAAATATCTGCTAGGAACAAATATTACACACTGTAATCCAGTCCCCTCAATGTTTTTATCCAAAAAAAAAAAAACCACACTTTAAGACTGACCTCTAAGTCTCAGTGGAAGGCATTTTCTCCAGTCCTCAAATTGTTTGTGGTTCTCTTCTGCACCTTCTCCCATTTTCATGATCTCTTAAAAAAATATAGACCGATGTACACAGTATTCCAGTATCTGTCTCACCCATGCCCTCTACAGAGGTAAAAAAATCACCTTCCTCCTTCTATACATACATCCAAAGAATGGCATTAGCGTTTTGCCACAGCGGCATAGAGAGCTCATACAGAGTTACTTGTCCACTCTGCGAGGATTTTAGGGGTCAGTCACTGGGCTCCATGCTGTAGGTCTGGCCTCCACTCTTAGTTCCTAGATGTAGAACTGTGCATTTTGCTGAATTAAAAACATAAAAAAAAAACCCAGACGCGGCTTATGCTGTGATTCAGATCCCTCTGTATGACTCCTCTGTCCTCATCATTATTTACCTCTCTGACAATTTTTGTCATTCACAATTTTTTATCTGCAGTGATTTTATATTCATCTGAAGATCATTGATCAAAATTTTGAATAGCATCAGAACCCCACTAGAAACACCCCCATTTGATGATTCCCAACTTACAACTACTTTGAGATGTCAGTTAGCCTGTTCCCAAGCCATCTGTGTGCTTAAAACATTAGCACTGTACAATATCAGTAATCCAAATGCTGTGCAATACTCAAATACCTTCTAATGTCTACATATATTACATCTACAGTTACCTTTAGCAAAACTTATAATCTCAATAAATGAAGTCACGTTTGACAGTATCTAAAGCCATATTGACTTGCATTACCTATATTCTTTTCCTTTAGTTCTTTATTAACTGAATCCTGTATCAGCCCTTCCATTATTTTGTCTGGGATTGAGGTCAATATAGCCAGTCTATGGTTACCCAGGTCATCTCACTTGCCCCTTTTGAATACTGGCACACTTGAGTCTTCAGGAATTTGCTGGGTGTTCTAAGATTTATTTAACATTATCAAGTCTCAGACAACTCTTTTAGGACTCTTGTGTGCAAGTTTTTCAGGTCTGCAGATTTGAAAAGCACCTTTTATAGTGGGGAAAATAGTAGGGTACTAAAGGGATTAAGGTCCACCAGAAAAGGGCCCTAATGAGTCAGTGGCTGGAAGTTAAGTCATTCAATTTTTTAAGTGAGGGTGTTTTAATCAATGGAACACCCTACCAGGGGAAACTGTTGATTCTCCAGTTTGTGTTCCGATCAAGGCAGATGCCTTTCTGGAAGATATGTTTCGGTCAAACACCTGTTGTTTGGTTCAATACAAGGGTAACTGAAATGTAGTGGCCTCTGATGTACAGGAGGTCAGACTAGATCTAAAGATCCATTCTGGCCCCTTTTGGGGAAAAAAATTTTTTTTAACATGGGGTACACTAAGAGTTTATTTGAGAAGGAAAGAGAAATGGAATATTACCATTGTTTGTAGCATGTTAAGTATACGGAGTTCCATTGTAAAATGTTTGCAGCTTCTAATCCTTGAAAAGCCTAATTTTAGGGCCAAAACTAATTGTGCTTGTTCTCAGCCAAAGATTGGACCTTCTGGAAAACTTGTACTTGATATTGTATCGCCTTTCCTGAGTTATTTGGGGTGAGAGGAATAACAATCAGCAGTAACTCAGCTGGCTAGCAAAGCTGCAAGCATAGAGTATACTACTCCTCTGAGGACCAATTCTCCCATCTAATATTGAAACAAATGCTCCAAGTTCTACAGCATGCAACTGGCTGAGTGTATTCAGTAGGGAATAATTTTAGTAGAGCCTTTGCCCCCATCTACTGTCCTATCCGTCAGCAGGAGGCTGGGCAAGGATGTGGGGATTCCTTTAGGCAGCTGGGATAACTTTGGGATTGAAATCCAAGACAAAAATCTCAAATGGCCAAAACACTAAAAAATATACTACAGGGAATACTCCGGCAGTGGTGGATACAGAACTATTGTACTTGACTTATGCGGTTTTTGCTATCTGATAGAGGAATTGCTAGACCCGATCAGACCTACGGTCCAAGTCTAGTCAGAAGGGAGAGCTACAACTTTTAACACACAACCTTAACATTTTCAATAAAAACAAAGTGGATGAAGAAAAATCTCCTGTTGCAGCATCTTGGTACATTTGCTTACTGAATTCTAAACTTCTATTCAACAAATATAAGTAATCTTCTGTGTAAGTACCTGTAGATTGCCATTGCAGGGACCACAGTTCTGCCTTATCCCCAAGGCATTTTAAAGTAGCTTACCTACTAGGCCCAAATAGCTAGCTATGTGCACAGCCACCTATGGCAGTAAAAATATCATTTTCACTGTACATGTAACTTTGTTTAAATTAGTTTCAGTGGGGCTAGGGCTAGGAGTCAGAGGCGTGTTCCCTTAACTTTAACCAGATAATAGTGAAGCAAAAAAACTTAAGATTCAAGAAAGATTCAGTAGGGAATTTAAAAAAATCCCCGGTACAGGAGCTAGACTAAATTGACATTTGTAGCTTTACCACCTATCATGGTGGGAAGAGCACTTCAAATTTTTAAGAATAAATGAAGATCTCTCAAGTCCAGTGTTTCAATTAAACAGTGCTGCTATAGGTGTTCCCTCCTGTGAGAGAGGACCATTCTAATTCAGGCCAATTCCATTCAGGGAATTGAACATAGATGACCATAACCTTGACAATGACCCTGTACTAGGTAGGGAGCCAGGGCAGAGTGGATGGCTGGGGTCACATGTGTGTGGTGGCAGGCTTTGTTGCTGAGTAAACAAGTTTATACTTCAAGGCATTAGCAGAGCATTGACTGCCTGAGGCTATGATGAATTTTCTCATAGGTATGTTATGTAATTGTCTGTTAAAGTGTGCTACATCTTTGTCTGAAGCACCTTGTCCCTTTTCTTGTTGCAGACAGGATATCTGCCTAGATGCACCATTGGTCTGAACAGATAAAAACTTAAACATTTTCTCTGTCTAGGTGAGTCCACAACCATGGAACGGTGTATTCAGAGCCACCATTTAAATTCAAATATTCCATGTAAAATTACAAAATGTAAACAGACACTGGAGCAGTTGAGATCCTCCGATTCCACAGCCACATTGCTCACATAAAGTTTAACTAGAAATTAAAGTGACATGGACATACCTTGAAAATAAATTGGAGAACCTTAGCATTTTCATTCCTAGGTTCTTTATCTTTGTAACATTAATAGTGAACTAAGAGCGGGCTTTGTACTTGATATTGTCACATGCTCATGCTGTGATCCCAAATAGTTCTAGCCTCTTACAACCAGTGGAAGGCATCCCAAAGTTATTCCCAAAAGGCAGTGCTGTTTGTGGGAGGTGGCAGCCTCCTGCTCTCCAATAATAAATAGTAAGTCACTCACATGGGACAAGTGTCCAAACCATCAGCCCCTGCCCCCCACCAATTATTGCAAATGAAGCTTTTTGCAAAGAGTGAGCTGTTCATTGACTGCCAGATTTGTTTGTAGCCCAATTTTCTGCTCTGCTGGTTCACCTCTCTCCTACACAAGAAAATTACTCTCCACCCACCATCATGTTCACCTCTTACACAACTCACATTATGCTAGGGTTTTTACCGTGGGAATCTGTACAGCTTCTGATGCCAAACCCAGACTAATAAAAGCACACCAACCATGGCCTTCACTTGTCAGCTTGACTGTATGTAACACACTATTTCTTACAATCTGTTGACAATTTTTCTCTGCAAAAGACTATAAAACAATATATGCTTTCTTAAAATACCCCATCCTCAGCTGTATCCTCTTCGCTCCCTGCCCAGGCGCCCAACAAAAGTTAAGCACAAAGGAATCCTGAAAGATCCTGCCTTTGTAGTCTAGGAAAGGTGCAAGTGATTATGCAACACCAATCAAAACAATTGACCCACTTTGGGCCCAGTCATAACCTTTTAAAAGGTACTACTGTAGGTAGGGTGCATCACGCAGACACATGAACTACTTTTGCAAAAGGAGAATGTAGCCTGACGCTAGCACATGGAGCTCAATCTCTTCCAGTGAATGGCAATAGGGATGCTACCATTAAATAGGTGCTCTCCTTGGGCTCGTTATGTGCACTTTAACGTTTGTGCAACAGTAATACCTCTGTCAGATGTCTCAAAAGGGCTGCAGATGCCCTATTTCATTAAGTACTAAGCTTAATGTTTGAATATGGTAACCCTACTACTTTTGCCCCTGCTTTCCCTGCCAGCTCAGGACTCCAGCACCCTGTCTTGCTGAGCCAGACACGCCCGTCAGTTCCAACAAAGACCCAGGGTCTGAATTACTTGCCCCAAAGCTGCAGGCTTGACTGAAAGCAGCCTACAGAAGTGTTCCTGTCTTTAACACTCAGATGCCCAACTCCCAAGGGGGGCTAAACCCAAATAAATCCGTTTTACCCTATATAAAGCTTATATAAGGTAAACTCATAAATTGTTCGCCCTCTATAACACTGATAGAGAGATATGCACAGCTGTTTGCCCCCCTCAGGTATTAATGTATACTCGGTTAATTAATAAGTAAAAAGTGATTTATTAAATATAGAAAGTAGGATTTAAGTGGTTCCAAGTAGTAACAGACAGAACAAAGTAAGTCACCAAGCAAAATAAAATAAAATACACAAATCTATGTCTAATTAAACTGAATACAGATAATTTCACCCTTAGGGATGCTTTAGTAAGTTTTTCTGCAAACTGGACACCTTCCAGGCCTGGGCACAATTCTTTCCCCTGGTACAACTCTTGTTCCAGCTCAGGTGGTAGCTGGGGGATTCTTCATGATGGCTCCTCCTGCTTTGTTCTGTGCCACCCATTTATATATCTTTGGCATAAGGCGGGAATCCTTTGTCCCTCTCTGGGTTCCCACCCTCTCCTTCTCAATGGAAAGACACCAGGTTAACGATGGATTCCAGTTCAGGTGACATGATGGAGGTGCTATTCAAAGTTATTGACAAAACTTAATGATGGACTGTACCCCTCTGAATTAGGAGCATGAGTTTATATGGGGAAATGTCTAGCTAAAAAAGGGGCAGATGGGGCCTGGTTGACTTGTTCTAGACATTTTAATGCAATGCAAAGCCAATTAAGTTATACCTGCCTCTGACATTACCTTACTTCTTCAAAAAGGTGAAAACTCTCCAAATGCATTGTTTTCAATCTCAGCCTTATACCCAAATGCACTACTGCTTAGAATAAAATAGGGCAAACAGCAGCACCTTGAGAAAAACATGGTTTTTCTCCACACAAGAAAATTGAATCATTATTAGGACGAGTGGCTGTTAATAACAGTGGCACCTGAGCTGGTTCTGAGTGCAGTTCAGCTGTAAATGTACACAAGGCCTACCTGTGCCTGCAGTACTGTTTAAGCTAACTGTTGTTTAAAGCCTGCTTGGCTCAGGGTTTAGAAAGGCTGGTGTCAGGAAGGTCACTTCTGAGCCATGCAGCAGGATGATTGCTAAAAGCGTAGTCTTCTGCGTTTCACGACCTTTGCGGTTCTTTTCTAGTTTTAAGTTCCTGGTTAATCTCCATGTTGTTTTGCATGGCGTTCAGCGATTATCAAGAATTCACTTTATACTACTCTCCAAAAACAGAAGATGGACAAACCTTTCTGTGACGGGTGCCACCTGGAACTGGGGTACCACTGAGCCCCACAAGCCTGGGGTCCCTCTCACACTGTGCTGCTGTGACAAGCTGCAAAGCCCTCCAGCCCGCACTTTCACCAGCACTCACACAGCTAGGGACACACCCAGGTGCAGTTATACGCAGGCTCTCTAACCACCAGCTTCCCAGCCTAAGACCCCAGAGCAGTACTGTCCTGCCCTGGTCAAATCTGGCCAGCCAGATGGGTTTAATACCCAGCCCGCCTCTCCCTCAATGTGAAGAGAACAATGCACACTTGTGGTAACCAAACCGAGATTTTTCCCCAAGCACTCCAGTCAAAACTCACTGGTTTAGATTAAAACAAAAACAAATTTATTAACTACAAAAGATAGATTTGAAGTGATTATAAGGGATAGCAAACAGATCAAAGCAGATTACCTAGCAAATAAACAAAAATCACAACCTAAGCTTAATATACTAAATAGATTGGATATGAATTAGCAGATGCTCACCTTGAGAAATGATACAAGCGGGCTGCAGCTCCTTAAAGGGCAAGTTGTTCTTGCTTTACAGCTTGGAAGCCTCAGGCATTTCATACACAGGTAGAAATCCCTTTAACCTGGGTCCAGCACTTCCCCCATTTCAGGCTTTGTTTCCAGGAGTCTTCTTGCATAAAGCGTGAAGAACCACAAATTATGTCAAATAAACTGTTGGATGTTTCTGAGATGCTGAAGTTATGCAAAAACTGTTCATATTTTCATAATGTTGGCATTTAAAGGCTAAGGATTTGGCTTTCTGCCCCAGTGAGAAGAAGAGGGGAATGATTATTAATTATTTCATGCTCTACTTTGCTTCATGCTGGTTTCAAAGACTTTGTCAAGACAACAGTGATTCCATTAATGTTCTGAAGGGAATTTTTACAAGCAGAAAGGGTAAGAATGAGGTTGGAGCACACAATAAAATTGAGGAAATCCTGACTTGTGGTTTTCCATTGTGTTTGACTGTACCCAGGCCACGTCCACACCAGCAAAACAAAAACAAAAAAACCTAGAGTGCAGGGTTTGTTGGACTCATGGCCACGCTCACACAAAGGTTCTCCAGTCTTTTGCACTTGCAAATCATATACTGAAACTGATGGAATCTCAGCTTGCTAAGCTATTGGGATGTTAGAATAGGTTGTGGTAATTTTACCTTACCCCTTCCCTGGGGAATGCTGGACCACAGGCCAACAGCCAGCAGCAAGAGCTCACAGCATGCCCATTGATGAGCCCTATGCAAACCCTAGAGTCTGGGGGTGGATGAGTTAGCCCAGGAATTGGAATTGCAAGAATGTTACACTTCTTATTTTAGTAGTCTGACATGGAGTTGATTTAGGGTGGATAATTGTGTCAGGTGGACGCCAATAAAAATGGGTAATACTTTTCACTTCTGCTGTGCCTTTCATCTGAGCAGCACAAATCACACTGCAAGCATTAATTAAAAGCTTCACCAGAAGCAGCTAAGTATTATCTGCATTTTACTGATTGGGAAACTGAGGCAGGGAGCTTACAGGTTGTGCCCAAGGCCACATGTTGTCAGTGGCAGCGCTGGATTCCCTGCCCCATCTGGTAGAAAATGCCACAGGCTTTCTTTAGGAAGGATGTGTCATTTCTGCTCATGTTAACCTAGCTGCTGGTCCACTGCAGTTGAAAGCGTGTTAATTTCTTAAAAGAAAGCCGTTGCCGTTAAATGTGCCTCTCTCAATAAATGTATGTTACATGACCCTGTATTAGGGAGGAAAAGGTCTGCTCAGTATTTTTAGCTATACTGTTGAGGTTGTACCGAGAGTCTGGGTCACTCAGTCACATTACACAAGGAGACCTGGTTAGATGGGATTACAGAATACATGAATCTGATTCTCACTTCATTCCTTCATTTTTGGGCAAGGAAAGTGCAGGGCTGGGGGAAGGTGCCTATAGATCACCCTTATGCTCTGGATTCTGTGGCTCTCCTGCCTGGCTCCCTGTGTAAATTCAAACAGCCTCAGAATGATTCTAACCTACTTTGCTTCCCTGGACTCCCACTGTGTTCTGGGAAGCACAGAATAGCTGTAGCACAATACACTCTAACCCTGTCCCTGACCAGCCCTCTGCACACAGGCGCTTAAGTTGTTAGCTGGTGTAAGTTGACTGCAATGGAGCTACATTGTACATCAGCTGTGGATCTGGCCCAGGGTATTCTCAGGGGGACTCAGTTTAAGGCCCCTTTGCTAGTGTTAGAGCAGTGTAAAAGGGCCATAGCATAATTGACAACTGGCTCCAGTGGGTACGAATTCAACCACTAAAACCTTCAGCCACGCAGAACCTGGCCTTCTCAGACAAGCACAGTACTGCATAAGTAAAACTACCAAAACACAAAACTAACCTAGTGCTCGCTAGCTGGCAGAGCTGGGCACGTGCTGGGTCTGGGCTCTACACCATCAAAGCCCTTTGGACGCACAGCTTTTCTTGCATGTGTGCCTGGAGCCTTTCATCACTATTCTGTGCACCAACATCAGCAGCACTGCCAGTAGAAGTGATGGCCCCTTAGCCTTGGCAGTGGAAAGGTTAATGAGTGGAGATGAGCAACTTAGCCCAAAGCGGACACTGGTGGGTGGGAGCAGGCAGCTCCATCCCCCTTTTCCCACAGTGGTGGAGGTGCCACCCTGCCTGTCAGGGTGGAGAATGGCTGACCCTGCTCAACCAGTAGGTTGTGTTGCTTGACAGCAAGAAGCCTGAAAACTACATTTAACTGGGAGTCTAATTTCAAAGCCAACACTGATTAAAAAGTTGGACTAAGGCAAAGCAAACCGACACCTTAATTGTGATGAGCGTTCTCATCTTCCCTGCAAGCTGCACAAGGTGCCGCCTCTTCCCCTGTCAGCTTGACTCCAATTTGCTTTAATGAAGTGAGACAATGAAATAATTTCAGTGTCTAATTGAGGTAGGGGAGAGGGAAGCCCCACCTTTAAACTGTGTTCCTAGCCCAACAGGGAGAGCTGTGTGTGCAGGCTGTGGTTAGGTCTTTGAGGGCTGGGAATTGTTCACCTTCAAGGAGAAGTAAGCTTTACAGGATCTCCAGCCTCCCCCAGCACAGAGTGGAGGGAGGTCAAGTGACTAGTGATTTTGGGTGTCCACCCTGAGTCTCCTTAGAAGGGCCTAATTTCAGAGTGTGGATGCTCAGCACTTTCTGAAAATCAGGCCCCTCTTTGATGGCTCAAATTGGACATACCTAATCACTAGGCACGTTTGAATATCTTGGCTTCAAGATCAGCCAATCTCACTATTCATAATGATGGTGCCAGTTACTCTGATACAAGCTGGTACCCTTATGGCAGGTGTCACCAGGCGGTGCTGTTACACATAATCTGCCATGTTCTTTCTTCTTAGGGCTGTTCTACAGTACCAGTTAGGTCAGCCAAGTTACCTCACTCAGATGTGAAAAACGTCACTCCCCTGAGAAATGTAGTTAATCAGAGGGGGTGACAGTAGTGCCAGAATGGGACAATAGGCGCTGACTTCTAGTTTTCCCTGGGGTGCTCCACCCCACTCTGCCCCAAGGCCCAACCCCCCCGCCCCCGCATCTCTTCCCCTGAGGCCTCACCTTTGCTCCGCCTCTTCCTGTCCCAGCTCCACCTCTCCCCTGAGGACCTGCCCTCGCTCCTCTTCTTCCCGCCCACACTCCACCCCATCTCAAATAGTTGTGAAGACACAGGCTATTGAGTATTTGTGAGCAACCCATGCTTTAACAAATAACAAGTGAAAAGGCACTTGCATAACAAATATATTTCAGGCAATTGTTTTTGCCTGACAGACACTCCATGGGTAAAAAAGCGAGTATATTCATTAAAAACATTACGCATTGTGCATATATTCACTCAGCAATAATTAGCCTTGAAAAAACATGGCTTCCTAATCATGCCTTACTTAGGCAAGGAAAGTCAAGCCCTGTCATGATATTTTATCACAGGCTTTCTTAAAAAGGAAATGTTTATTAACGAAAACGAAGAGATTTCCACACAGCATGCATCCCAGCTTTGTCTCCCTGGTTCCCTGCTTGCTACACCCAGGCTGGAATGCTCTACAACTGACAGCTCTAGTGGCTGAAAAATGTACTTTAAGTAATCATAGCTACAATTCCTGAGGCTGAAAGTTTTGCCTAGCTAATCCATGTAGATTATACTCATTGCCACCTGAGCACTCAGGCTGTGTCCCCTAGCAAGGGCTGACTAGTGAGAGCCAGCAGGATTTGGCTCCATAATTTTAATTCAAAGTCTTCTTTGAGTAGCTGAAGTTTTTCTTTCAAAGCATTTTAGCACATTTTTAAAACTACAGCTTTAAAAAAAAACCCCAATAGTCTGTCCTGTAACTTCAAACCAGCAGAAATTATAAGAACTCTTCCTTCATGATTTTCTTTCTTCATGGGTTGTTTCCACATTGTACTCTCAGAACCATTTTGGGGGTTATGTTGGTACACAATAGTGAATAGTCAATTTTGGTTTGGTAAGGCCTAAGCACAAAGAGAATTTATCTGGGTTTAATTGCGTTTCGCTGGCAGTAGTCTGAGCCTCCTCATGGAGGCAGGAAACACTGGCTTAGATCAGGAATATGCACACCACAGATCTTATGGACTTCAACCCCAAGAGACATGGGAAAAAAAGCCAGCTAAAGTTCTATCACTAATTATTTAAGCAGGAGGTATGAAGGTCTATGATACAATGTTTATCTACCAATATTAGAACTATGAAATTCAGAACAGAGTAACAGGAAATATAAAGTGTAAAATTAGAGCAAAATCAAGTACTACATATTTTAATCCTTTCAGTTGTAGAGGTTTCCTTTCCTGCTTGGCACTTTGTCCCATCTGATGACTTGGGCAAGATGATGCCCTTTGCATTCTTTTAAAATCAGTTTTATTAGTCAGGAACTGAGACTTCAGGGGGTTGGATTAGATGACCTCCTGAGGTCCCTTCCAACCCTGATATTCTATGATTATGTGTCTTGCGCCTGGTTGGTTCTGACCCTTAGTACAGGTACAGTGTGTTACCTTGTTAAGACCAAACATGAGGGGGCAATGTACTCCCTCGTGTCAATTTGTTCCTTGCTTGTGTATCTCTGAAGCATAGCAGCTTGTCTCTGTTAGGCCCTACTGCACAGTTTCTCCCTTGCATTACAACTGAAGGGTCTCCTAATGTGTGTGGAGTCTCTGCTGACATTATAGTCTATGTAAAGTCTAGGCCCCGCCCTCACTGAAGTCCTGGTGCATGTGTAGGGGGCATGGTTGAGCTTCCCTGCACTTCCACAATCCCTGACGGGCATAATTTACCCAGTGGAGCTTCAGACCAGCACACAGCTCTCAGCGTTTGAAGAAGATTGAAACAGGACAGGGCGGTCTCACTTAGGATTACCATACGTCCTCTTTTTCC
>NW_020688239.1:0-4891 GCF_002925995.2 Terrapene triunguis | reverse complement strand
TGGCAGAAAATAGCATACTACGACTGATAACCATCATTGTCTGCCCGGGTGCCCATGATTGACAGCCGCTGCAGTACGACGACGACGGTTACCAGTCGTAATAAACCATCTTCTACCAAAAGGGAAGGGGCTGGTGCAATGCAGCCCTACGGCTGCCAGCCCCACGGCTGCCAGCACCCAGATCGCCAATGAAGGCTACCAGTCATGCTGCACCGTCTACCGCCAAAAGGCAGTAAGCTGCTGCTGCTGTTTAGCAATGCAGTCCCACGTTTGCCGGCACCCGGAAGACATATGGTGACGGTGAGCTGAGCTGAGCGGGCTCAATGCTTGGCGTGGTATGTTGTCTGCACAGGTAACCCAGGTAAAAAGGCGCGAATCTATTGTCTGCCGTTGCTGTGACGGCGGGGGAGGGGCCTGACGCAATGTACCCAGAACCCCTCGCGGCACTGCTTTGCATCATTCGGGCATTGCGATCTCAACCCATAATTCCAATGGGCGCCGGAGACTCCAGGAACTGTGGGATAGGTACCATAGTGCAATGCGCCGGAAGTCGACGCTAACCTAGGTACTGTGGACGCGGTCCGCCGACTTCATGCACTTAGAGCATTTTATGTGGGGACACACACAATCGGCTGCATACAACCGGTTTCTATAAAACCGGCTTCTATAAATCCGACCTAATTTTGTAGTGTAGACATACCCCTAGTCTGCATTAGACGCCCAAACAGGAAGAGATTGCTGGCTTTGCTGGTCAGCAGGAGCAATTGCAACTGGAGGGAGGCAGCTATATAAACTATTAGCACTTTGTCTAGTCTTTTTTCTTTTTTAAAGTCACAGCACTTTAATTTTTTAGTAGAAAAACAATGTTTCTGTGCTTGTTACACCATGTTAATCAGTGAGCTATCTGATGCAATATCATGGCATGACAAAACACTGACTCCTTGCAAGTGCATAGTTGAGATGGTGAAGCCCCATATTTTTTAATATCAATTCCTATGAAGGCAGTTGTGGTCCAAGAGATTAAACCCCACTTAGATGCCACCAGCCTTCTGAGTTCTATCCCCAGCTCTTCTACTGACTTGATGATCTCATGCAATTTACGTCAAAGTGTTCTCTGTTGAGATATCTAAATAAGTGATCTCATTTGCAGAGATGAGCACCTCCAACTCTCATTGTGAACATCCAGAGCTTCTAAAACCCAGTCTACTCATACAGGTGCTTTCATGCACCCAAGTTTCATCTTCTGTGCCTCAGTTTCCTCTGCTGTAAAATGAATGTATTAATGTTTTGTACTTTCCTATCACCTGGAGGAGGAGTAGGGGGTTGTAAGGGTTAATTTAATTAGTTGTTTCTTAAGCATTTTGAGATCAACTAATGGGAAGTAGTAATGAAGTGCAAAACATTATTATTTATAAGCAATTTTAGTACAGCAAAGAAGTGAGAAGTTAAGAGGTAGGAAAAACACAAACAATAGAAATCTGTTTTTAGAGGTGTTCATATCGTCATAACCTCTGCACATCTGGCTAGGAAATAGCTGAACATCTTTGTCACTATTTTCACATGGGTAGAACATTTTGATTCCTTGAAGCCAGTTAGTGACTGCTTCTTAAATGGGTGGGAAAGTGAGGAGATGAGAACAAAGGAGCCTCAACCTACCTTGTGTACTCTTCTTAAGGGCCTGTCACAATTGATGGGAGTAGTACTCATGGTAAAGCAGGAACTGCACTCAGTGCATATTGTGGGGATCCTACCCCTTCTCTGCTCCACCTTGCAGTGTGAATCTAGTGCCCTGAAGGAAATCTACCAAGAAGGGGGGATCAGCAAGAGGCCTCCTCCAGCCCTGAACCATGCTGAAGAATTTTGGCCACAGTGACCCCAACACATGGCATGACTGAGAACCGAGTAACCAAGCTGGAAATAACTTTTTGAATATGCTATACAGTGCAAGTCATTCTTCAAGGATGATTTTACAGTAAGGGCTAGCATTTTGTCCTTCCATTTACAGGTTTTCCAAAACCAATGGGTCAGATCTTGCCTTGAGTTACACCATGCAAAACAGTGCCTGTTGCTTTACAGAAAAACGAAAGCCTTTCCCTACGGAGTAATGCCTTCAGGACTCAATATTGAGAGCAGAATTTAGCCCATAGGGACTTTCAGTTGAATTCCATAGGCCTTTTGTGTACTACGTCACTGTGCCTCTAATAAACCTTAGCTGCTGTCTTACAATGGGTGGGTGGTTTTCCCCCCCCCCTGCATTGAGTGATTTATCATGTGCAGAATGCATATGTTGCCTTTGAATAGGAGGGACACAGCGTTATCAGTAGCTGCATAAGGAGTTATAGCCAATTTCATCATGGAAAGGAGTAGATGATTGCAATCAATAATCAATCAGACCATTTGTGACAGTAATCGTACATCACCTTTCAATATGGATACTCTGTTCTGCAGTTTAAAATTATAGGCACTTTTAAAAGGCATATTTAGCTCCCTGTGCAGTTCTTTGTGTTTTGGAAAATGAAAGCCGTCGTAAACTTTTAGGCAATGTTGTCAGAATTTTGGAACAGCAATTAAGTAAGTGACAACAAAGTAATTGAGCTGACTATGGCGTATCAGGACTGGCCTTACTCTTCCTTTGAATTGTGCTGGAGGATAATAATATACTCAGTGTCAAAGCAAACGTTAGCACTTTTGAGCAGGTCTGAATAACAATGGTTTGCTGCCCCCACATGCATGGCTCCTGTCTGCTGCTGTTACATTGCTATTCACAGGGCAGGCATAAAAATTTGTGGGAGGGACAATGTGATGATTCTTTATAATACACCACTGACACAACCGATTCTCCTACATGTATATGTGGTGATCTTGAGATCTTTTCAACATCAGTGATCGGTTTATGTTTTCAAGGAAAATAGCCACATATTTTGTAGATCCTATAAAATACAGTGCCTTATGCTCTGTTTCTCTTCAGCTGCTGTTAGTTAATCAAGATTCTCAGAATTGTTCTTGTTGTGATGGTGATGGACAAATAAAAATGTCTGTTTGTTTGCCTTACCAGGAAAAGGGTGAGGCAAACAAACTTATTACCTTAAAAGAAAAATTAGAGCTGAGAGTGTCATTCTCATTCTCCCAACTCAGGGGGCCTTTAGCCACAGGTTTCACAGTGCCCCCACAACCTCTCTTTTGTGTGTGTGTGTGTGTGTGTGTGTGTTTGTATGTATATAGATCTATTTCTGCCTTGTAGTTGGCACTTGGCCATGTATATCAATCTTAGGGTTTCGCGCTGGAATAACTGAGTGCATATAGGTACTGTTACAAAACCATTTGTATTACAAATCAGAACTGTTTCAAGAAAGGCACTCCTGAGCAATCCAACAATATCATAATTCCTGTCTAATCTGAAGAAGAACCAAGATCTGGAATTTTCAGTATTGTCCTGGGAACAAAATAGCTGAACCAAGTAAAAGTTTCATGATTCCCTCTGCCTCAGTTTCTCCATATGCCAAATGGCGATTAATATTTTACCTGCCTCACCAGGGTGCTGTGAGAATTATTTGGTTACGGTGGGATTTTCAAACATGTCTAAGAATGTAGGAATTAACGGGATCTGTGAAGCTTTGGAAATTTCTGCTTTAATGTCTATACAGCACTTTGAAAATGAGAGTTTGATAGATCTGCTAAAGATTATGATAGTGTCACATTTTGGTTCCTCAGGGATAATTCACAAATGTTGTTATAGACTTGTGCTTATTTTTTTTTGTTTTGCTTTTGGCTGGCCGGGTTAGCAGGAACCTAGTTAACATAAACTCAGTCAGCACAAGCACTATCAGTCTACATAATTGCCAGTACAACAGAGAGTTTTCTCTTTATGGTGTTGGTTCTCTGTACTGTCCAGTGATTGTCCAGTCCTGGTCTTCATCTGTCAGAGGTCCTTCATAGTAAAGCTAGACTATGTTCAGCACATTAGAGAAAACAACTTGATGCTAAGGTACTTAGAATAAACAAGACCATCTTCTTGAGCTCTCCATTCTGAAGCAGCTGACTTTTGTTCCGAGAATCTTTTTTTCACAGTATATAGGTCCCATTTATGGTGTGTATATATATGCATGGAAATGCTGTATTAAGGTCATTAGAGTCTATGCTAGATTCTGATATATTGCAATTAGTCTTTTCAACGTGAACTTTCCCTGATGTTATAATAAGGTAAACAGGGCTGTTCATAGTGTCTGCTGCCTATGGGCAAATGCATGATTAGAAGAAATCTTTTCTGCTGAGAGTTGTAGCTCCGGGGCTTCTAATAATGCAATGCTTGAGACTAAAGCATTCTTGTTTTCTTGCTGTGTCTTTCTCTGTGTTTCTCTTCTGCAGAGTCCCATCCCAAAAACAAACAATGAAAAAGACAGGGGAGAAGGAAGGAAGGACTAAGAAAATAATGAGTAGTTTATGATAAACTAGGTCTGCACATTGGATAACTGTCTAATGAAAGGGTAAAACGGTTGAGGGACCACATTTTGTACTGATTTACGAAGCCATAGGGTGCGAGTCCCAATATATCCCAATAGTTTGACCCAATATATCTACCTGGCTGTGTGCTTCTAATACACTTTATTTTTATTTGTAAATTATTAAAAATTCTGTGTCGTGTGTGAGAGAGAGATGTAGCCTCCAGCAATATGGCTGATGCTAGTTTGATAGATACAATGCCACTGGCCAGTGATTAAAACTAGGGTAGATTCTTGCAGTCATTGTAAATTACAACTAGCTGTACAATACGTAGCCTGAGGAAACTACCTTTTATCTGGGAAGTGTGTGTGGTGTTTGGAGCAGTCAGGACCTCCTGGGTTCCATTCCTGGCTTTCCAACTGACTTGTGTGTGACTAACTTTAAGCATCTT
>NW_020688238.1:0-1375 GCF_002925995.2 Terrapene triunguis | reverse complement strand
CCTCAGGGGACTGTAATAAGGCCACACGTAGAAAGCACCAGGCAGGTTGTGTGTGTTATAAACTCTCACACGCGGGCACGTGCACAGAGACACGCACGCTCACCAAGCTGGGAGGGGGGGATAGAAACTGAGCCATGGAGAAAATACAGTGATGGGAAAAGAAGGTTATGGGGATACACAGCTAGTTACCAGTGGTGCGTAGGGATAGATAGATAGAGGGGGTGTATGGGGATAGATAGATAGATAGATAGATAGATAGATAGATAGATAGATAGATGGGGTGGGTGGGGATAGATAGATAGATAGATAGATAGATAGATAGATAGATAGATGGGGTGTATGGAGATAGATAGATAGATTGTAGGGAGGTAGGGAGGTGTACAGAAGGAGGGAGGTGGCGGAGTGTACAGAGGGGTACAGAGGGAGGGAGGTGGCGGGGTGTACAGGGGTGTACAGAGAGCAGGAGGGGGTGTCCGGGGTGTACAGAGGGGTACAGAGGGAGGGAGGTGGCGGGGTGTACGGGGGTACAGAGGGAGGTGGGGGTGTACAGAGGGAGGGAGGTGGCGGGGTGTACAGAGGGGTACAGAGGGAGGGAGGGGGGTCCGGGGGGTACAGAGAGAGGGGGAGCGGGGTGGGGGCTGTGTAGGGGGGCGGACGGGCTGACCCGTCTCACAGGAAAGTCTGTGTCAGCACCACGGACAGCTCCCCCCCTCCCCCGCCCGCCCGTGGGCTCGGCCCCCCCCCCGCCCCCCCTTGGGTTGCAGTAATTTTCCGTTTGATTGGGGCGGTGATGCATTTTTTACCAATCAAAGCGGAAGCTGCCAGCCCCATGGCCCCAGGAGCCGGGCCCAGATGAGAGGCCGGATCATTTCCTTGTTAGTTTTGATTTCGGTTACCGAAGCTTTCAACTTCCCGGCTACCTCCTGGAGAAACGTTATAATAAGTAGCCGAGGGAATTCCCCCTGTCTTCCCCCGCTGTCCCCCCCCCCCCCGCCTGCTGCCTCTCGCCCTCCCGCCCCCCACCTCCGCGTCAAGCCCCAAACCTCGCCCGCCCCCCCAAAGCAGAGACTGGGGCGCCCCCGCCCGCCACCAGCTCCCTCCCTCCCTCCCGTCCTGTCTCTTTCTTCTCTCACTAGCCCCGAGCCCGCGAGTTCACTTTTCCTGGTAAACAAACTGTTAAAAACACCAGAAAGCGGGGGGGGGGGCATGTTCCCCCCCAGCTCTGAGCTCTCTGCTCGGCTTTTCTTCGAGCCGGGCTCGGGCTCCACACAGCCCTGCACCGGCCGCCTCGCATTTCACCACTGCCCAGATCTCCACACACCTGTGTGTGCACACAGAGCTGTGTGCGTGTGCGGGATCAAAACCATACAAACCT
>NW_020688237.1:0-3281 GCF_002925995.2 Terrapene triunguis | reverse complement strand
TATGTATTCCTTATGCCACCTGATTTTAAACCAAACTTTGCACCATCGATAGCACTGCTCTACAGCCAAAATGCTTCTGAAATAAATGTAGTCAAACTTTACTAATTCTGGGTCACTGAGAACGAAAATGATGCTTAAAATTGTTGATTGGCTCTAGTTTTCAAGATACGCTATTGGGTCAGTATATACGACCCTTGACTTGGGAATGGCAGAGGATAAGTGAGTTATAAAGGGAAGGGATCTCAATTTAAACCAGAAATGACTAAAATACATCTTTGACTGGATCTATGAATAAATCTATGACTGGGTTTGAACTGTACTTGCTTTTTAGGCAAAACAATGAATGATGCAATCGGAAGCTGGTATTGCATCATACATGATATGAATTGCATCATGTTATTCCTAGAAGTCATGGATGATGCAATCATAATGAAGCTTACATCACTCTGCTGAACAAATTGCCCTATATCAGCTCTAGAAATCATACAGTGTCGTGCTCTCTTATTTGTCAGTGTTTGATTTTGCAAAGGGACACATTTCTGTTTAGCCAAAGTGAGCAGAGATGCCTCGTACTTGTGTGAACAGTGCAGATAACTCTCATCTAGATTTTTTTCCACCGAACTGCGGAGCAGTGAGCGACGAGCACGGCGAGCGATTTCACCAGGACATTGCAACAATGGAGAAACGCTATCAGGGCAAATGGAGCCCATCAATGCTTGCAGACTATTGCTGGACAGTGACAAGAGATGCTCCATTTAATGAATACAAGAGACAAACCAAGAAGCACCGAGTAGAAACTGAATAGGACTAAACTATGTACATAATAGTTTTTTGCCTTTTGTTTCATAATAAATTTAGTTTATATAACCCTTTTGCTGATTTTTAAAGTGTTACATAAACAGGACAGGTGAAATATTATCATGTAAAACAACCATAAACACATGAAAAGACCTAGATTTACAATTTATGATTAAAACTCTACTATCTACACAATATACTTAGACATCAAATGTAAAAACTTAAATATCTTAGAAACAGTAGCCAATCAGTTGTTTTAATTGTCATATTTGAATTCAGCACATCAAAATACATAATAAATAGCACATTTTATCTCTGAAGCAGACAACTTCTCAAAAATTGTAGACCAGTGTAATCTGTACAGTATTCCCTGATAACCAGAAACTTCTATGCTCAAACTCTGTTCACTCTTTTTTTTTTTTTTTAACATCATCTTAATAAAAATTTTAAATCTGTTGAAACTGGTCTAGGTCTAGGTGAGAGAATGTCTCAGGGCCACCCAGAGGGGGGCGGGGGGGGAAGTGGTGCAATTTGCCCCAGGCCCCGGGGGCCCCGCAGGGGCCGCCATGAATATATCGGAGGCTCCCCCTGCATCCGTCTTCCCCCATCCCCCGGCGTCTCAGTGCGCCGTGTCCGGGAGCGGCCCTGGCGCGCTGCAGCTAAGCAGCTGGTATACATACAATTAAACCATTTAATGTTTTTAAATAATGTATTTAGTGTATTTTCAAATTATTACAAAGCAAAGCAATTTTTGGGGCCCCTTCCATAAAAAAAAGTTGCAATACTATAGTAACATGTATTTGGAAATGTAAAAAATAACCAGTGAAATACATTCAAAAATTAATTTGTAATAATTTGAAAATACACTAAATCCAGTATTTGAAAACATTAAATGCTTTAATGGGATGTAGACATTTGCAATTACATAATGGGCTGTCGCTGGGTGATGGTGATGGTTGGTGCCAATGGGCTGTCGCTGCCTGGGGGTGGTGCTGCTGTTGCCCAAGGCTGCGGGGGGAGCCGGGCTCTGGGTTGGGGGGTGCCCGGCTCACAGGGGCTGGGCTCAGGGATGTGGGGAGATGGGGTCAGGGGGTGTCCGGCTCAGAGGGGCTGGGCTTGGAGCTGGGGGTCATGGCTGTGGGGGGATGGGGTCAGGGGGTTGTCCAGCCCCTCCCTTACCATGCCGCTTACCCCCTCTACCGGAGCCTCAGCATGCCGCATCCAGGACGCCGGGGGATGGGATGGGGGAAGACGGAAGTGGGGGGAGTCTCCGACATACTCCGGGCCTGGGGCAAATTGCCCCACTTGCCCCTCCCCCTCTGGGCGGCCCTGCTGAATAGTGGTGACTGGGAATGGGGGAGGGGGGAGTGTAGCAGATGACAATTTGAGGTGAATATTCTCTTGGCCAGATTCTACCGGGTTTATGGTGCTTTGTGCTATGGACTGGAGCAAAGTGGCTGGTGAATAACCAAGAATCTGGTTAATAATTATTCTCTAAATTCAGCTTTCTTCTTTCTCTCTCTGTGAATTATCACTAATTCAAAATAGCAGTGTGCAAGTTGACTGGATAATGATAATAGCATAATCTCTTGTTATAACATTGTAAACCCTACTTCCTGATTTTTATATAATACACTCACTATACATAATACAAGAAATCCCTGATGTTAGAACCTGGCTATGCCGCTGCTGTAGAGGGCTCATCACCCAGCAGCTGGTGGCCACCATGTGGGCTCGGCAGGGCTGCTGGCCACGGGGCCAATGGGTGTGGGTGGGATCTCAGGAGTCATGTCCCAGGGATATGCCCCACTCCCCAGCACTGCTCCAGCTCTGAGCTGTCTCCACTGCCACTGCCTGGGACCTGTGGGGCCCCACCTGCCTCCCCAGGGAAAGAGCCACCTGGGATTGGTGCAGAGGCTGGGCCAGTCTCAGCCAGTCACAGAGGATGGCTGGGGGAGGGGGAGAGTGTGGGAGGCTCAGCTGGGTCCTGCCAGGCATATGGGTCCTGAGGGAGCCTGGCCCGGGTAGGCTCTGCTCCTGCTCCAGCCTGGCTGATTGCACCCCCAAGGGGCCGGAGTTATCCTGCCCCAGGACAAGCTCTGGCTGCGCTGCCGGCTCAGCCTGGCAGACACAGTCACCTCCCATCAGGGCCGGGTATTGTGGCTGGGGGTTAGGGTGTGGGAGAGTAGGTCTCTAGTGGGTCTGGGTGGGTGCTGTGCAGTGGGGGGTGGGGAGATCTGTGTGTGTTGGGGCGCTGGGAAGTGTGCAGGGGTCTGGGTGGGGCACTGTGCAGTTGTGGCAGTGGGGCGGTGGGGGGCACTGGGCAGTGAGGGAATCTGTGAGGGGGCTCTGGGCGGGGAGGGGCAGGGCACTGTGCAGTTGTGGGAGGGCTGTGGGGGGTCTACAGCTAGGGGGCACTGGGCAGTGAGAGGATCTGGGGGGGTTCGGAGTGGTCTGTGGGAGGGCACTGGGCATGGGGGTTT
>NW_020688236.1:0-1245 GCF_002925995.2 Terrapene triunguis | reverse complement strand
CGCGAGCTGATTTTCAGTGGCACTCACACTGCCCGGGTCCTGGCCACCGGTCCGGGGGGGCTCTGCATTTGAATTTAATTTTAAATGAAGCTTCTTAAACATTTTAAAAACCTTATTTACTTTACAGACAGCAATAGTTTAGTTCTATATTATAGACTTAGAGAGAGAGACCTTCTGAAAACGTTAACATGTATGACTGGCACGCGAAACCTTAAATCAGAGTGAATAAATGAAGACTTGGCCGACCCCTGCTCTAAGGTGCCACAAGGACTCCTCGTTCTTTGTACAGTATTAGTGTGGAACAGTAAGACTCACATGCAACATAGCAAGACGAATAAACCCCCCCCACGTCATCACACAGATACATACCGGGTCAGAGCAAATTCAGAGCCTGGGGGAGCAGTCCCCCCGCAGCAGCGCCTCTCTAGGCAACCTCGCTAGCTTGTCCTGGTTGGGCCGTGGTTATCTCTGCAGGGATGGGGAGGGTTGAGCAAAGTGCCAGCAGCTCCCTCCCCCCCGAGTCCTGTGGCACCTGTCCTTACCCAGCCGTTCCCCCGCTGAACCTTGCAGCAGGCACAGCCACAGTTAACTCCGAACCACCACCCCTTCCCCTCCGGCTGGCAGCACAGATCTCACCTCCTAGTGTCCCTTTGCCTCCCGCCCCTGTTGTGCAGCTGCTGCACTCCACCCCAGAGCCAGCTGTGTGACGGGTTCGGTCAAAGAGATCCCCCGGGACTATCACCTGATGGGCTGAAATGACCTCTGAGCCCATTTTCCCTGCCAGCTTGGGACTCCCGAACCCTGCCTTGCTGAGCTGGACACGTTAGCCTACCGCCAGGGCCGTCCCTTGCTATTCTGGGGCCCTACGCAGCCCCCCTGCAGGGGTGGGGGCCCAGGCCTCTGCGGGGGGGGGGGGGGCGGACCTGTCCCCAGGCCTCTGTGGGGGGCGGGGCTGGCTTGGGGGAACCACCCCCCAGCTCTCACCGATGGCATGGCTGGGGCCAGGTCTGCACTTGCCGCTGCCGATGAGTGCAGGCCCGGCCATGCTGCAGAGCTCAAGGGAGTGGGGGCGGGGCAGAGCAGGGGGCGGGGCCGGCTCTAACTTTTTTGCTGCCCCAAGTAGCAAAAAAAAGCGCCGCCCCCCCGAACCCTCACCGCCGAGCGCCGCGCCGCCGGAACCCCCCCCACACACCGCGCCCCGCCGCCGCCCCCCCGCCGAGCGCTGCGCTGCCGGAACCCCCCCCC
>NW_020688235.1:0-5382 GCF_002925995.2 Terrapene triunguis | reverse complement strand
GAACCCGGCCCTTGTTGCTGCCAACTAGATGGGCAGAAGGGTTACATGATAAAGGCGAGGAGGTGGGCCTGTGGGAATGTGAAGGGGTGGGGAAGTGGGGCCCATGGGTTTGTGAACAAAAGGTGTTCCACAAGACAGAGAGACTCTGCACCTGGGAAGAGTTTGAGAACTGGTCTAAATCCATATCAGAATAGCGAGAGACATCCCTGTCTCCTCAGACTCTGTACTAAAAGGAATGTATATTGCCAAATCCTGGCCCATGGCATGTTTGTGGGATAGTCACTCAGGACCTTCACAGCTCAACTTGGCTATGTAGCTGTGTAGGCTAAAATGGCTTCTGCAGTCGTGGCCATATGTCACCTAAGCCACCAGCCAGCTCCTCCACAGAGCAATGCCCATGACTCCTGCATCCCTCCTCTGACTGCCCCACATGGCAATCAGGTGATGGGGGATGACATCAGATGAGACATTCTGAGAGGACAGAGTCTATCAGGCCAAAGACCATCTCCCTCGTAACAACCCACATGGGAGCAGGGGAAGAGAGAAGGCCCAGATTCATCCCGCCAAGCCCCTTCCCCCTGGAGGAGGTGCTGGATCCTGGTCCTAGACCCTAGAGCTGTAGTAACCCCTGTAGCCCCAGAAGGGAGGAGATGAATGTCAGGATCTGTGGATGAGGGAATATCTTTGACTGGTGAGAGAGACGAGCTTACACAGAACACTTCTTCAGGGCCAGTCAAAGATATTACCTCATCCAATTTGTCTCTTTAACATCCTGGGACAAACACAGCTACAACAACGTACGTTTTTTGGATGGCTGATATGGGCTGGTAGTATTTGTGGGAGCGATTCCCCCCGCCCCGCCCCCCCTCAAAAGCAGCTCCCACATCTCTCTTCCATAACAGTCTCAAGCTTTCTCAGGATCGGCTGGCTCAGTGCAGAGGTGAGTTACTGCAGCGCTAACAGGCTACCACGTCCACGTCTTGGGTACAGGGTTTGCTTCGGGGTTAAGACGTACTGAATGGGCTTGGGCAGAGAGATTTAGAAATCAATACCCAGTCAGGCAGTTCTTGTCCAGAAAAGATAATCGCTCAGGGCGATAAACTATAACAGCCTGGAAGAGTAAACTCCCAGAAAGGCCTGTGAGATAGAGGATGAATCCAGTTAAGGGGCTCTCCATATATTCAGTGTGTATGGGCCAGGGTATTGAGGCTGTAGACATGAATTATAAGGGCTGGGGCAGAAGAAATCCTGCATTTCTTCAGCTGCCATGAAAGGCGCAGAGGTCCCCCAGCCCTGAGCCAAAAGCAGCTCATCAGCACACGAACCATTTTGTGTTCCCTGTTACCCAACCACATCTGCCTTCACATCCTGCCTCTCTGTGAGCCAAACTCCCCCCCCCCCCGCCGCCCTCCCTCCGCACAGTCAAATACTAGGGACACCCCTGCACCCTGGCATCTTCCACTAGCCAGGGAAAATGGATTAGGTTTCCTGTCATGGAGTAGGGCCACTTGATTTTAATAGCACCAGTTGTGGTGGGACTCTCAGCTAGCTGCATGATCCACCCTGTCAAAATGGCAGCAAGAGGGAGTTCCTTTGGCTTCTCTGAGACCGCTGATTTTCCCCAGAGCCTCTGTTTTCAAGGGTGGTTGTTAGGTTTGCAGTTCCTGCAGGGCCTCTCGGAGTGTGCAGGGCTGCAGGAGCGCAGTGGGTAATGCTTTTTGCAGCTGCCATGTTAAAGTGCTGGGGGATGACTGATTCTGAGGTTAATATTAATTTCACAAAATGTCTTGTTGAAAGATTTTTCAAAAGTACCTAAGTCCCAAATGGCCTTAGACATTCCAATGCTGATCATTGTAGTACCTATCTTTTAGGGGCCTAGCCAGCCAGTGGAATCCACAAACCCCGTCTTCGCTCCCTAATCAATGCATGGGGGGGGGGTGGAGTGGGGAGAGAGATTGGCTCCTAAATCCCTTGGGTGCTTTTGAAAATCCCACCCACTGTTAGGTAATTTTTAAATGCCTCTTAAGTGATCTGCTGCTTGTTCTCTAAACCTGGGACCTCCTGATCATCTGTTTATATTGTCACTGCTGCTGAAGCTACTTCTCCTTTACTTTAGCGTCTTGTCTTGCCTTAAAGGGGACAGTATTTTAACAGGATTCCAGATCACAGTGAACCAGTGATCAAAGGCAACATAATCTTCTGTAGGGCCCCAGAAGGGTGGGTTGAAGAACTGTGGAAATTCAGAAGTTCCTTGCAAACAGGAGCTTAGAGGCAGTGTCGTCCAGTGGGTAGGGCACTGGGCAGAGAGTCAGGAGAGCAGTGCTGTATACCGGTCTCTGCCCCTGACTGGCTCTGTGACCTTGGGCATGTCCCTTCATCTCTCTGTGCCTCTGTTCCCACCCCACCCTCTGTCACTCTGGTCTAAGGTTTTCAAGGCAGGCAATGGCTCTTGCTATGTGTCTGTACAGAATCTAGCACAATGACCTCTATGTCCTACTCTAATACTAATACAGATGATGGTGCCCTAGGGGACTCCTATTGCATACCCTCCTTTCCCCTTCCACTGAAGTTGGTACAAATAAAATTGGGTTTAAAGAACTGGCTGCTATTCAGAGCCAGGAATTTTGTTTTTCCATAGGCAGCCTGTGGTGCATAAGCATTTATTGATACCCCCCCCCCAAATCAGACTACAGTGAAATAATCAATTTATGAAATGATTATGCAATTCTGAGCTCAGATTACTCTGTGAAAAACTGATGTGTGTGAGCTGACCAGGAGGCTGTTGATTACTTACCACGTTCCACCTATAAATGCTGGGGGGAGTGGACCGAAAGCAGTACATTCAGAGGAGTGAAATGAAATTAACAAGGAATAAAAATGAAAGGATAACTTCATATGGTGCCGTGCTCCAGTGAATGCAGCCAAAGCAATCCTATTAAGGAGACTCGCGGCGGGATAGCTTGCTGTGAACCCCCAGCCGCTTGCTGGCTGAGGGCCGCATATGAGATTGTTCTCGGTTGCTTCGGTTTGGTTCTCCCCAGGAATATTGTGCTGTCGTAATCGCTGTAGTTATTATAGAAGTTTTAGGGAGGTGGAGATAATTTGTCCAGCCAAGCGGAAAAAAATAGAGACAAAGAAGAGGAAAAAATACAGGAGAGAGAGAGAAAGGCAAAAGGTCTTAGAAAAGCGGCGTTGTTTTCGGCTCCTGCCAGCAGTATCTGTGTGCATAGAAAGTAGTTTATTGTAAGCGAGAGCTGAGGATACCTGCCATCATTGGAAGGTCCTTAGTGGTAATGCATTATGTTTTTGAAATGCTGCAATGACAAATCAGTCCCTTTTGTTTGTTCAGCTGGGCTAGTCTCTGGTCTGTCAGCTTCTCTCCGCTGTCTTTTTTTGTTGTTGTTGTCAGCTGATGTAAATCAGTGCAGCTCCATTGGAGTCTATATCCTGATATACACCAGCTGAGGATCTGGCCCATTGTCTCTTCTTATGAATGTTGTTCCAGCTCAGAGTTCTTGTGTCCACAGCCCAGACTCCGTTAGGACAGCTATGCAAAACTCAGGCTTGCCCTCCGGCTCTTGAGTACTCTCTCTATCCTGCCGTCCAGCCCCCGAGCCACAGGTGCACTCCCGCTGGGGTCAGAGGGAAGAATATGCCCCTAAACCCTGTGGCTCCCTTACTGTGTTGAAAGAACAGGAGGACTTGTGGCACCTTAGAGACTAACAAATTTATTTCAGCATAAGCTTTCGTGGGCTACAGCCCACTTCTTCAGATGCTTGCTTGTTGGCAGCACATGGCTTTCAACAGGCGATCGGGTGGAATCCAAAGCGTTGGTCTTCACCTAAAAGCCTGGAGTTGGCTTGGGTCCTAGTTACCTAAGGGCCCTCCACTTCCTCTGTGCCGTGCTGCTACAGAGGCTCTCAGGGAGGGCTTTGGATGGAGCTGCCTCATTGCAAAGGGGTGGGCGTGGTTGGCAGGGCATTCTCTTGGGGGGTCCCTTGAGTTTGGAGGTCACTCCCTTGCCCCCCCAGAGCCCAGGTGTGTTAAACTCCAGGCAAGCTGCAAATCTCAGGCTTTTGTGGCGGGGCTGGGCTGATGACTGAGATTGATCTAGCTGTCGGGGTGGGATGAGCAATTCCTTATACCGTGGGGTACGTCATCGTTAATATCTGGAATAAGCACCCAGACTGTGAATGTCTCCATTCTTCCCATTTATTACCTTGCACTCTCCCCCATTTATTTATTTTATCCACTCGCTGTGCCTAGACCTATGTATAAATTGTGAGCTCTTAGGGGCAGGGACTGTACAGCGCCTAGCGCAGTGGGGCCTGATCCCTGACTGTGACCCCCACCCCACAGGCATTACCATAATCGGAATCCTTTCCAGCTGGTCAAACATTGCTTAGGGCACAAATAAGGCTCCACCACCCCGTCTCTCCTGGGCCTCTCCAGCTTTGGTAGCCCTATCGGGAATTAAAACTCACCCTGGCATAACTCCCACAGGGTCACTGGAACACACAAGCCTTCCCAGCACGTCTAGGTGCAGTCCCCAGGGATGGACTGCCATGGCAGAGGTAACTACTAATAAAAATCGTGGGGAAAGGGCAGGATCGTCTATAAACGTAGAGAGATAAAATAAAGAAGGCAGGTTTTTCCTCTTCTGTGTTGGGATATTATAGTAGCCTACACATGCAGCTGACTGGTTTTTAGGGAATATTTGTGCGCGGGTACTTAGTTGGCCATTGAAGTGATGGGCAGGGTTAATTTTTATCCCCAGGGAAAAATCACTAGAATCCCCTACAAATAAATCATCTACTTGCCTTCCCCTTGCCAGACACTTTTTTTTAAAATGATAGTTACATTGACTGGTCACATGAAGTCACCCCTGCTCCCCAGCCACGTGTGTGTGTGTGTGTGTGTGTGTGTGTGTGTGAGTGACTGAGAGAGAGAGCGAAACCCAAGGCCAATTTGGTTTGTACCCATCAGAACATAACCAGGTATCATCTCTGAGACCCTATTAAGGCTGTTCTCAAGACTCTTTTAAGTCTGTGATCAGCTCTTAAGGTCTGACTTTGAAATTCAACAGACATCCTTGAGATCAGTTTGTAATTGAGGGACACAAGTACGTTGCACACTAATGTACTTGATCCATTAAGACACAGCCTGCAGGGTATTTTGATGTGTTTCTTTGATACTTCAAGCAGTATACTATAGACCGTCTGTTTGAATGAATAAATGAGAGAGACAAGATGGATGAGGTAATATCTGTTATTGGACCAACTTCTCCTTTTTCCTTTTTCTTCATGTTGTGGAGTTTCATTTCAGATGGTAAAATTTGGTATCTCCACTGTTGTTTGCAGTATTGTTGTAGCCATGTTGGTC
>NW_020688234.1:0-2119 GCF_002925995.2 Terrapene triunguis | reverse complement strand
ATTCCTGCCTTGGGAAGGGAGTGGGGGCCAGTGGTTAGAGCAGGGTGTGGAACCAGGATCTATCTAGCTGCACGTACGATTTTACAATACAATTAGTTTAACTTTTGTTAAGTGTTAAAAGAGTAAAAAGAAATTGGCATGTCTCTGAATCCTGGAGGTGTTTCCCAGCCACCCTCGGCTGGTCTCTTTAGGAACACGGGACACATGGCTGGAAGGGCATGTTATAGAATCCCAGTCACACACTTATCAAGTGCCATCTTCACATGCATCTGAAGAAGTGAGGTTTTTTACCCACGAAAGCTTATGCCTGAAGAAATCTGTTAGTCTTTAAGGTGCCATCGGACTCCTTGTTGTTTTTGTGGATACAGACTAATACGGCTACATCTTCACTTGAGTTAGCGCGTTCTCCCCTCACCCATTAGGAGGCTGTTTCTGAGCCTTCTTCTCATTTCCAGCCTAACGTGACTCCTGGCCAGTTTATCCCCATTTCTTCTTGGGCCAACACTGTCCTTTATCTTCAGTAGCTCTTTTCCCTCCCCAGCATTCTCCCGATGGATTCATACAGAGCAATCAGATCCCTGCTCAGCCTGTGCTGTGCCAGCTAAACCAGCCAAGCTCTTCCAGGATCCTCTCATATGACCAGCCTCCATCCCCCAACCACCCTAGCAGCCCTTCTCTGCTCCTGGTCCCGTCTGAATCCATCTGTCCTGCATGTGGGTGACCAGAACTGCACACAGGATTCCCCGAATGACCTAACTCCTGTCCTGCTCTTACCGTGTTTGTTCAGTGTTTGAGGCTCCATTTCTTAACTATTATTTATTATGCAATGTGATACAGCATGGCCAGAGGGCAGCAGGAGAAGGTTAGAAGGTAGCCTTATTCCCGGTAGAGGGAAGAAAGTTTGCTATAGATTAATTAGAGCACCTGAAGCCAATTAGAGCATCTGAAGCCAGTCACCTGATAAAAAACCCCTGCTTCAATCAGCCAGGGGAAGGAGTAGAAACAGAGTGGATTGGTGTGGGTGCAGAGAGCAGTTTGGAGGGAAGTTTGGAGAAGTGCTGCGGTGGGCTAAGAAGACCAAGACCCTAGTAAAGGGACACCTGGCTTGTGCAGAGGGAGGGCAGGAAGCCCCCCACAAGCTGAAGGGCAGGAGAGGGAAGTAGCCCAGGGGAAGGAACCGCTAGTTCAAGTGGTTTACCACTATCCCTAGGGCCCCTGGGCTGGGACCCGGCGTAGAGGCTGGGCCCGGGTCCCTCCCTCTCCACTCCCCTCCTCTAGGACACTAGTGGGGCAGTTAATATCCCGGTTCAGGGGCAAGAAATGGCGCCCTGAACCCCCCCCCCCCCAAGAAGAGAAAGCGTGAGACCCATCATAGTAGTGCTGGCAATTTGCCACAGCAAACACAAGAATTCATGTTACGGCAGCACTGTATGCTGTGCTCAAGGCCCTGTGGTGCTGAGCTCTGCACTGGCAGGGCGACAGGCAGTCTCTGCCCCCAAGAGCTCAGTCTAAATGGAGAGGATAGAAAGCGGCAATAGGAACACAGAGAGGGGATGTGATAGCAGCTGTTGGGAATGGAGCCCTGGTCTCATCTCTCCCAGCCCGGTAACCCTCAGCACTGCCGCTGTGCTTGCTGCTGTACAACACACAACCAGAGACAGCCACTGGACTCACAGTCAGCCATGAAATGTGCTGTCCGCAGACACAGCCCTTCTCAGACTCAGATAGGCACTGACAGAACCTGGAGAACAAAGACAAGTTAATATTACAAATCACAGCTCACTCTCAGCACCCACCAGCATTTCCAGAGGGCCAGCAATCCACTTTGTAAGCCCAGATATACAGACAATGGCTCTGTCGCTGGACACTAAAAGAAGAGCTCATCACTGAGAAAGTTTGCTGATGATGGTAACAATGCTGCCTTTGGTGGGACACTTCTGAGAGTATCAATTCAGGACAAATTGCTTAGAGCAGGGCAGTTACAGCCCAAAGCTGGGGCTTCTTCACTTCTAAGGCACACCAAACCAGCCAGCCAGAGAGGACTTTGGATTTACCCCACTGGCTAACCATAAGTCATACAAGTGATTGCCTTAGACACTCCAGTTTCAAAGTATCACCA
>NW_020688233.1:0-3767 GCF_002925995.2 Terrapene triunguis | reverse complement strand
CCCCCCCCCCCTACAGCCCTTGTCCCAAAACTCTTTCCGTTGTGCCCCACTGTCACCTCCAACCCACTTTCCCCGACTTCCGTGTTCTTCACGCCACCCGCTGCCTCCAACACCAGTATCTTCACCACCCAGCCCTGAAAACCACGACCCTTACCCTCTGCACTCAACCCCCATCACCATGCAGTATAGCTGTCCTGAAGTGCAGCACTCACTGCACAGCACACCACACCAGACAGGACATACGCGAATCTGTGATTGTACTGTTCCCCACTGCACCCCCTTGTTTCTTTTCAATAAATGGATTCTTTGGCTTTGAAAACATTCTTTATTATTGCATAAAGTAAAAGACTCCTTAGCCCAGGAAATAAACAGGCACTGCAAGTCTGCTTGTCTGCTAAGCAGACACTGATTCCTAAAGATTGGAACTACTGCACTTCACTCCCGTGCAGGGCACCAGATATCACTGCTGGTTTTCAGCCTCAAATTGCTCCCTCAAGGCATCCCTAATCCTTGCAGCCCCGCGCTGGGCCCCTGTAATAGCCCTGCTCTCTGGCTGTGCAAATTCAGCCTCCAGGTGTTGAACCTCGGAGGTCCATGCCTGAGTGAAGCTTTGACCCTTCCCTTCACAAATATTATGGAGGGCACAGCACGCGGATATAACCGCAGGGATGCTGTTTTCGGCCAAGTCCAGCTTCCCATACAGAGATCGCCAGCGGCCCTTTAAACGGCCAAAGGCACACTCCACAGTCATTCGGCACCGGCTCAGCCTGTAGTTGAACCGCTCCTTGCTCCTGTCAAGGCTCCTTGTGTAGGGTTTCATGAGCCACGGCATTAACGGGTAAGCAGGATCTCCAAGGATCACAATGGGCAATTCAACTTCCCCTACCGTGATCTTCTGCTCTGGGAAAAAAAGTCCCAGCCTGCATCTTCCTGAACAGTCAAGTGTTCCGAAAGATGCGTGCGTCATGCACCTTTCCGGGCCAGCCTGTGTTAATGTCAATGAAACGCCCACAGTGATCCACAAGCGCCTGGAGAACCATAGAGAAATACCCCTTCCGATTAACGTACTCGGATCCTAGGTGGGGTGATGCCAGAATAGGAATGTGCGTCCCATCTATCGCCCCTCCACAGTTAGGGAACCCCATTTGTGCAAAGCCATCCACTATTTCCTGCACGTTACCCAGAGTCACGGTTCTTCTGAGTAGGATGCAATTAATGGCCTTGCAAACTTGCATCAACACGATTCCAACGGTCGACTTTCCCACTCCAAACTGGTTTGCGACCGACCGACCGGTAGCTGTCTGGAGTTGCCAGCTTCCAGATTGCAATAGCCACCCGCTTCTCCACTGGCAGGGCAGCTCTCAATCTCGTGTCCTTGCGCCGCAGAGTGGGGGCGAGCTCCTCACAGAGTCCCATGAAAGTGGCTTTTCTCATCCGAAAGTTCTGCAGCCACTGCTCGTCATCCCAGACTTCCATGACGATGTGATCCCACCACTCGGTGCTTGTTTCCCGAGCCCAAAAGCGGCGTTCCACGGTGCTGAGCATGTCCGTGAATGCCACAAGTAATTTCGTGTCGTACGCGTTACGCGGCTCGATAGCATCGTCGGACTCCTCACCCTCACTCTCACTTTGGATCTTAAGGAATAGTTTGACAGCAAAAAGTGACGTGCTGGCGAGACTCGTCAGGATACGCCTCAGCAGTTCGGACTCCATTTCCCGCAGACAGATCGCGCTGCACAGAAACCGTTGAAAGATGGCGCCAAAGGTGGACGGAAACAAAGGGATTTCTGGGATGCGAAGCGATGCATCACGGGGCATTGGGACAGGACCCAGAATCCCCCACACCCACGCCCCCTTCCCACAACCCACGGCGCCAGAATGGGAAAAGGCGCTCTGTGGGATAGCTGCCCATAATGCACCACTCCCAGTAGCGCTGCAATTGCCGCAAATGTGGCCACGACAGTGCGCTGGGCAGCTGTCAGTGTGGACAGACAGCAGCGCTTTCCCTATTCAGCTGCACGAAGTCAGGTTTAACTCACAGCGCTGTACATCTGCAAGTGTAGCCAAGGCCTCAGGTTCAAAGAACAACTTAAAAAGAGTCTTTATGGAGCTCTGCATGCAGTTGAGTGGCTTTCAAACATTCCTTGCTACCTGCTAATGTCTGAGAAGTGAAACCAGTCTGTCCTCTGGCTTCTCTGCAGCTGATTAGCCACAGGGGGCTCTCAGGTCCCTTTCCTCCAAGCTGCTTCTTTGACTTTACACAAACACAATAAAAAGGAGTTTCCTGCAATTCCACTATCCCTGTCTCCAACTGTGGCCAGTACCAGCTGTTTGACAGAAAGGTGGGAGAAGCCCCAGAATGGGCAACTGTGGAATAAGGTCTACTCAGGTCTACACAGAAGTGTTCCATTTTATAACCTGCAAAAATGTCCCTCTGACCAACAACAACATATTTATACACACCCTCCTTATATAATAAATACACTCAAAGGCCTTGATCCTGCAAGGTGCCAAGAGCCCCACACACCTGATATTCTCTGAATCCCAAAACTCACTGGGTGCCACCCCACCCACTCCCCTTTGAACAACCAAGTACACGCAGGGGACAGTGTTTGCCAATGCTTGGAACCCTACAGACAACTATATAGAGGAAACCCACGGATCACCCCACTTACCTTCACACTTCACTCTTGTATGTGATCCGTCAGCCCTCATCCTCAAAGGAAACCTGCACAACATTTTCAAAAAGACGGGCCTGGGAGTTTAAATTCATAACTTTGCTAGACACTAAAAATCCTGGACTGAATAAAGATACTGGGTTTATGGTTTAACAACCACCCTCTGTAAACCACTAACAACCTCCCCAAACTGCTTTCTCCTCCGCCCCTTTACTTTCTTCCCTGTGACTGGAGGAGTGTTAACAGGCCACTTCACCTTGAATGGTCCCTTGAAATGTGTTAACTACGCTAAACAATCTATTCCCCCTTGTACTTAGCAAGCAGTGAAACTCTGAGGCTTTGTCTACACTGGAACTGGTCTTTCAGGGGTGTTAAAAAATAAACAACGCACTCCTGGAAAAACAAAAGTTTAACTATGAAAAGCGCCTGTGTAAACAGCGCTGTGTGTGCAGGAGCTGCTGCGGCTCCATGGGGGTAGAATTGTTTTGTCTGCAGGATCCTGCAGCTACACTGCGCGCCTTTTAGTGGCAGGGCTATAGCAGATTTTTCACATCCCTGAGCGACACAGTTATACCGATATAAGTCTGTAGTGTACACCTGGCCTTACTCTTGTTTACTTTTGCCAATGCGACTCTCACTAAATACAATTATCAAAGGGGTAGCCATGTTAAAAGCAGCACAGAGTCCTGTGGCACCTTATAGACTAACAGACGTTTTGGAGCATGAGCTTTCATGGGTGAATGGCATCCGAAGAAGTGGGTATTCACCCATGAAAGCTCATGCTCCAAAACGTCTGTTAGTCTATAAAGTGCCACAGGACTCTTTGCTGCTTTTACTAAATACAATGTTGGCACTAACCATTGATTCTTGGCACACTTCTCTCTGCCCCCCCCCCAGGAAACTTAAATCACCCAAAAGAAGGGGTAAAATTAGCCATAAATGAGACAGGCACACGTGAGCTTAAACAATATACACATCCCACCAACTACAGCCAGAATATTCCCCTTTTCCACACATCTCTGTGGGGACTCACCAGGATCATCATCTTTCAGAGCTCCTGCCTCTACTCCCCTGCTGCCAAAGACTGAA
>NW_020688232.1:0-1932 GCF_002925995.2 Terrapene triunguis | reverse complement strand
GTTACCGAAGACCCAAACACAGGTGGTGGAACCGGATCCCCTGCCAACGTCTGCAACAGCCGTAGTGGATCCAATCCCAGAGACCCAGCCAAAGCCAGTCCCAGAACCGGAACTGGCAATGCAACCAGCACCAGAACCATTGCCAGAACTGAGTCCAGCGCTTGCAAACCCGTCTACAACTCCAATGCCAGAGGGCACCAGCGAGCCTGAACTGGTGGAAGCAGCAGATAACCCTACCCAAGAGGCTCAGCCAGAGCCTGAAATACCACATAGTGCACCAGCGGACAGCGGTTCACAGTCAATGAAAACAGCCCCAGCACCTGCATCGCTTCCAGAGGGACCAAGCCCCAGTCCACAGTCCAAGGAGGAACTGATGTCTCCAGCATCAAGGGAACAGTTCCAGGCCGAGCAGGAAGCAGATGACAGCCTTCAGAAAGCTTGGGCGGCGGCACGGAGCACCCCACCGCCTCTCAGCTCTTCTAACCGATCCCGGTTTGTTGTAGAACAAGGACTTTTATACAAGGAGACTCTTTCTGGTGGGCACCAGGAAGACTGGCATCCTCAAAGACAGTTGGTAGTTCCCACTAAGTATCGGGTAAAGCTCTTGAGCTTAGCCCATAATCATCCCAGGGGCCATTCTGGGGTGAACAGAACCAAAGACCGGTTGGGGAAGTCCTTCCACTGGGAGGGAATGGGCAAGGACGTTGCTAATTATGTCCGGTCTTGTGAGGTGTGCCAACGAGTGGGAAAGCCCCAAGACCAGGTTAAAGCCCCTCTCCAGCCACTACCCATAATTGAGGTCCCATTTCAGCAAGTAGCTGTGGATATTCTGGGTCCTTTCCCAAAGAAGACACCGAGAGGGAAGCAGTACATACTGACTTTCATGGATTTTGCTACCCGATGGCCGGAAGCTGTACCCTTAAGCAACACCAGGGCTAAAAGTGTGTGCCAGGCATTAGCAGACATTTTTGCCAGGGTAGGGTGGCCCTCCGACATCCTTACAGATTCGAGAACTAATTTCCTGGCAGGGAACATGAAAAACCTGTAACCGTCTTGGCTAGAATTGTTGGATTTGGGTTGTACTTTGTTCCATCCTTCATATTGCATTTGATCAAGCCACATCTTGGCCAGATCCCCAGATGGTGTAAACTGATACAGCTCCATTGACTGTTAGGGATCTATGCCAATTTACGTGCGTGTGATAACATAGAGGACTAATGGTCTGATTTGTAGAGGGGAGGAGCACTCACCACTCCTAGTCAATGAAAGTGATGGGAGAGCTGTGCACTTCTGACATTCACATAATGAGATATTACTGAGAGGGGAATCAGGGCAATTCTGTCTGTCAGTCTAATCCTGACCAGTGCCCTTCTCCTGCCCTCCACAGGCAGGACATGATGTGCTGAGGAAGAAAATGTCCAACCGAACCACCATGACTGAGTTCCTTCTCCTGGGATTCTCTGAAGTTCGGGAGCTGCAGATTTTACACTTTGTGGTGTTTCTAGTGCTTTACTTGGCAGTTCTGGTCGGGAACCTTCTCATCATCACAGCTGTAGCCCTCAACCACAACCTTCACACCCCCATGTACTTCTTCCTGATGAATCTGTCCATCCTAGATATTGGCTCCATCTCTGTCACCATCCCCAAATCCATGGCCAACTCCCTCATGAACACCAGGTCAATTTCCTATGCTGGATGCATTTCCCAACTTTTTCTCTTTGTCCTCTTTGTTGCAACCAATGTTGCCTTACTCACTATCATGGCATATGACCGATACTTGCCATTTGCCCACCACTGCACTACGAGAGAATGATGAACAGGAGAGATTGTGTCCAAATGGCAGCCAGTGCCTGGACCAGTGGTATTCTCTACTCTGCACTGCACACTGGGAACACCTTTAGTTTACCCTTCTGCCAGTCCAACATCATCAAC
>NW_020688231.1:3065-4821 GCF_002925995.2 Terrapene triunguis | reverse complement strand
TTCGATTTAAGTAAAATCGAACTACCCTCGTAGTGTAGACATACCCTGAGAATGTTATCTGGAATAAATGCTTGAAGCAGGAGAGCTTTGTACCTGACAGCAGCCACATTCCATCGGAACCAACAGTTTCATTTCAGCTAGCAATGCACAAGGGAATCCTGCCACCCTCCCAGTGTTCTAGTATAACTGGGAAGAAACAGGTCTGATGCTATTCTGGCACAGAGTGGGCCTTTCCGCAAAGGAACATTGTCATGCCATAGATCCAGTAGCTCTAGGCCCACTCCAGCAGCACAGTGGAAAAGGGGACAATATGGCTCCCCGCCCCATCATCACTTGCCTGCACATGTTGGGGCCTCACACCAGCAACCTCCAAGGACCGCTCTAGATACACAGGAGTTTACTGAATCAGAGCTGAAGTCCACCTGGTCCTATATTCTGTCCCCAACAGCGGTCATCAACAGATGCTTCAGAGGAAGGTACCAGAAACCCTGCAGTTGGCAGAGACTCTATGCTGTTCCACTGTCGCTCCTTTAGAAAGTGAGGCTTCAGTGTTATTTGTGACCCTGGTATGAAGGGAGAGGACAGAGTAATGGCAGGAACTCCTGGGTATTGTAAATTCTTCATCTTTTGTAAAATGTAGGGCTGTCACCACCGCCATCTTTAGAGCCAGATTCTGGCACTCTTGCTCATGCTGAGCAATACCTTTCATTTCAACAGGACTACTTATAGCTTAAGGTATAACTCGATAGGGAATAAGACCCTATCTCAGCCACTGGTGGCCAGGTACTGGTATATATCTGCACCAGTGCTAACTCCTAGTGTAGACAAGGACAACAGTTGTAAACAGCAATTTTCACCAGATAAACTGCACTGGTACAATTCAGAGTGGTTGTTTCTGTCTGCACTAGGGGCTTACACCAGTTCAGCTGTACTGATGCCTGACCTTCAATGGCTATAATCAGGGTAAAGCCCCCTTGTAGATAACAGCCCAAGGTAGTAGAATCAGGCCCTTACTAAGAAATTAATAGACATAGCTCATCTCTACTTTTCTCATTTATTCTGCATTTCTGCTCCCCTCCCCAACACTGTTGCTCAACCTCTCGTTTTCCCCTCTATTAACTCATGCCTGGACTGCACAATTTTCACAATATTTTTTTAAAATCACAAAGTAGAAATGGCTAGAGTCATTTATTAAATAAAAAACCAAAACAATAAAATACAGAGGAGTTAAAAAAAACCTGGATAACGTTTGGCAGTTTCAACAGACTGAGTTTTAAGGGTACCACAAAATGACAAATTAGGGAATGGGGCAGGTGATCCGCTAAAATAAATAAAATAAATAAAAAAAATAAAAATAAAATCAATCCCCTAAGAATGGTTCATACAAATCCCTGCAAACCAAAAGGGCTCAGTGTCTTTCTTTGCAGAAGAAGGAGGTTAGATCTTTGGCACCCACAAGTACCCCTGTACATTGATATACTGTAGTTTGCATGCTCAAACTGCTGCCTGAGAGCGAACTCTTCCCATTTTAATTTATTCACAGCTAGATTGGATTTTATCCTGTGGGTCTCCAAAAAGCCTTTCACCTAAATGGGGACAGATTTTGTGAGCCTCTGCTAGAAGATGAATATTGTAACTCAAACTCTTGAAGTAACAGGCTTGGGTATTGTGTTACGCACGGCCAGGGCCGGCTCTGGCTTTTTGGCTGCCCCAAGCAAAAAAAAACAAAAAACAAAAACAAAAACGGGGCGGCCAG
>NW_020688231.1:2720-2965 GCF_002925995.2 Terrapene triunguis | reverse complement strand
GGGGAGGGAGCGGGGGGGAGAGAGAGAAAAGGGGGGCGGCCACACGGCCACACCGCCTGCCGGGAGGGCTCTGCGCTGCTCCAGTCAGCTGGGTGGGAAGGATGCGGGCTGCCCTGCCGGGCTTGCTGCAGGGTGCTCCCGTCCTCCGCGCCGCCGCCCATACAGGGCGGCCGGAGCGGAACACCACCACCACCACACACACACACACACACACACACACACACACACACACACACACACACACA
>NW_020688231.1:0-2710 GCF_002925995.2 Terrapene triunguis | reverse complement strand
ACACACACACACACACACACACACACACACACACACACACACACACAAAAGTGGCCGTGCCGCCCTAGGATTGGGCAGAATGCCGCCTCCTACAAGCTGCCGCCCCAAGCACCAGCTTGCTCGGCTGGTGCCTGGAGCCGGCCCTGCGCACGGCATGGGTGTGTGCCTTGCTCAGCTTGTGCGGTTCTTACGTATAAGACAGCTTCACTGTGAGCTGGAATGAAATAAAAGGGAAAGGCTTGGGAATTAATGTTTTTGATAACTCATTGATGGCCAGGTGCAGCCTGCTACTAAATATGATTGTCAGTAGTTAAAGAAGTGTTGTTAAAACAAACCAATTAATTAAAATCCCCTACAGCGTCACATTCAACTAGTTAAGTATTTATTCAAGTACCTGCCTATATTGGTTATATAACTCATTTTGCACTCCAATAATGTTTAATGAAATGTTTATAGCACTGCTGGACCATTACAGTACTTGCAAGCTAGACAATATCTTGGAGATGGTATTTTAGACTTGACATCTACAATGACCATGTTAGCTCAAAACCTCAACTGTGTCCAAGGTGACTGCAAGCCACAGTGTTAGCTAATGCAGTGATAATCTTTTGAAAGAGAGTGAATGATTTAGGCCAATCTGGTCTCTCTTCCTTTCCAAAAAACAAAACAAGGTGGATGAGGTAATATCTTTGGTTGGACAAACTTCTGTCGGTGAGAGAGAGAGAGAAAGACCAGTTTTCTAGCTTACACAGAGCTCTTCTTCAGATCTGTGTAAGCTTGTCTCTTTCACCAACAGAAGTTAATCCAATCAAAGATATTACCTTACCCACCTTGTCTCTAATATCCTGAAACCAACATGGCTATAACAAGATTGCGCACGCGTGCACACACACACACACACGCACACACAAAAACAACCCAAATCATTTCAGGCAGAATTCTCCACTTTGCTACAATTGGCAGACTCACACTGGAGTTCCTTACATGGAATAGAGCATCAGAGAAGAAAATTTTCTCCTTTAGTGGTTCCAGGTAGTGTAGATAATGAGGACGGGGGACAATCTACCCACTTAAAAGGAAAAATTCATGGAAGGCTTTCCTGACCCCAAGCAATAGCTGTTATCCATGGTTAAGGCTAAGATTTAGTCACGGGTATTTTTGGTAAAAGTCATGGACAGGTCACAGGCAATAAATAAAAAATCACGGCCTGCGACCTGTCCATAACTTTTACCAAAAATACCTGTGACTAAATCTCTACTTCAGGGGCCCTGCGGCTCTGGGGGGGCCCTGCTCCAGTGTTGGGGGTTGACTGCCCCCTGTCCGCTGCTCCCAGAGATTGCTCTCCAGATAGCCTCTGGGCACCCCGGACCATTGCTTCAGCCATCCTGGGACCGCTGCTGCTCGGGCGATCCCCAGGGTACCCCCAAGACCACTGCTCGGGTGCCCCCTGGAGCCAGCCACACCAGCCACTGTTCTGGCGGTCCCCGGAGCCCAGGCAGCAGCCGGTGTGGCTGGTCCTGGGGCAGCCCCCAGGACTGCTGCTTGAGCGGTCCCCGGGATCAGCCGCACTAGCCACTGCTCAGGTGGTCCCCAGAGCCAGCTGCCTGGGGCTTCTCGAGTAGCAGCTGGTGCAGCAGGCCCCGGGGACCGCCCAAGCAGCTGGCCCCGGGTCGCTCCAGCAGCGGCCGGTGCAGCTGGCCCTGAAGTCAGCTGCACCAGCCGCTACAGAAGTGACAGAGGTCGCAGAAAGTCATGGAATCCGTGACTTCCGCGACCTCCATGAAAGAATCACAGTCTTATCCATGGTCACAAAGCACTCACCCGAGGGGCTAAAGGTAACAGTCTGGAAGTTAAAGAGCAGCATTAACTTTCAGAAATTGTGCTGTTTAGCTACAGGAACAGAGTAGTTGCCCCCTGTTCTGTTCACCACCAACTCAGAGGTAGGGTGACCAGATATCCCGATTTTATAGGGACAGTCCTGATTTTTGGGTCTTTGTCTTATATAGGCACCTATTACCCCCCATCCCCTGTCCTGATTTTTCACACTTGCTGTCTGGTCACCCTACTCAGAGGACATGCGTGGGCATGCCATGTGTCCAATGCCCCCTCCTTACAAAGATTGACGGCTTATGTGGGACTTCAGCCATACTCCTAGGTCTTGTACTAGCCCTTTGCACAAGGCATCACCAATCTGTGAACGAAGTTATGCACATGTTTAAGTATTTGCAGGATCAGGGCCTAAATAACTTACAGGTTAAAACATTCAGACTATTTATGTATTTCACAATGATGTTAACATTTTAAGTTGGTCTTATTTTCTTCCAGCATTTTATGAAACTACACAAACAATAATGGAATAAAAAGCACAGCAGAGTCACTGGTTTCTGTGGAAACTGAGTGGCATTGCAGTATATTACCAAATCTATGTTCCTACTAAATCAAACATACCACAATTTATATTGACATTTAATATAGATATTGTAGCCTGCAGGAATAAGAAATGAAACTAATTAAGTTTAATAATTCAAGAGGACCTGGTATGCCCTCTTGCTACATAGAAGCTAGTTATCTTTCGCCTCTCCCATCCCCCATACACAGACATTATAAATAAAGTTTATTCAAGAAACACCAAATATAAAATACATTACGAAACAGTTGCAATTACAGCCCCTTTCTAAGGCATAGAAAAATATACGGGTGCCAGATCCTC
>NW_020688230.1:0-2996 GCF_002925995.2 Terrapene triunguis | reverse complement strand
ACCCTGGAGCCGGCCCTGGTGACCACACTTTATTAATCCCATATTTCCCAATTTCTTTTCTATCACATATAAACTGACAGAGGAACCCAATCTGTCACAGAACCGATCTTCACTTTTGGAGGATGAAATATGAACAGATTTGTCTTGCAAATGCGGTTGCCTATTTTTGACTTTAAAGAAGATAATTCAACATATAGGACTGACCTATGTTGGAGAGTTCTAGCGCTCTTGTATCAAATTACACCGACCGCCCTCCTCTGCCCCCACACACACATACAAACACGAACAGGCTCTAGATAATGGGCCAAAATCAGAAGTGATGTGCTAAGTTCTGTTAGTTAAATTCTCTTCCAATAATTTATAATCCCTTATGCTCTGACTCCCTTAGATTTATTTACACTCACTCCACCTATGTAAAAGAGCCTATTTTAAGTTACACTTTTATTTGCCTTCTAGGCATGCAAGTTATTGTGCTTTTGGACTCACTTGCACATCAGAATTGGTGTGAGTCAAAGGGAGCCTAAACTGAGCACAAGAGCATTTAAATTAGTGTAACAAGTTTCAATTGACAGCCCCAGCCCATGGCTTCTGAATTCAGCCCATTACCTACAGTGTATTCATGGGTGTGGAGTTTGGCCCAACATTTTGTTTTTAAGTGTGAAAACTATATCCTCATAAAATCTCTAATATAACAAAGAATTTAAATGGGGGGGGAGTGGGTTTGCCATGTACCATAGTGCCACTCACCATTGTCTGACAATGCAAAATTGAACTCTTACCTTTACAGTACAGGAGGCAGATTTTTGTTACTGTTTGTTATGATGATGAATGATGCTCCAATAGGTATATAGTCTGAATTCCAGATGGAAATGCTCTAAAGCAGGGGTGGCCAACCTGAGCCTGAGAAGGAGCCAGAATTTACCAATGTACATTGCCAAAGAGCCACAGTAATACGTCAGCAGCCCCCAATCAGCTTTCCTCCCCGTCCCCCCTGCGCCGCTCCCAGCGCCTCCTGCCCACCGGCAGCCCCACCAATCAGCTCCTCCCCCTCCCTCCCCGCACCAACTGATCAGCTGTTTTGTGGCATGCAGGAGGCTCTGGGGGGGAGGGGAGAGGGAGGAGCGAGGGCACGGCAGGCTCAGAAGAGGGGGCGGAAAAGGGTGGAGTGGGGGCAGGGACTGTGGCAGAGCCAGGGATTGAGCAGAGAGCACCCCCTGGCACATTGGAAAGTTGGCGTCTGTAGCTCCAGCCCCAGAGTCGGTGCCTATACAAGGAGCCACATATTAACTTCTGAAGAGCCGCATGTGGCTCCGGAGCCACAGGTTGGCCACCCCTGCTCTAAAGAGAATACTGATTGTGGCCAGCTTTACTACCAGTGTTCTGAAGGGTGTAAACACCACATAGCAGGAAGAGTTACTATGGGGCTACGGGCTATGATAGAGTAATGGAATGAATTAAAAGGAAAGGCAGGCTGACAATGGGTTCAGATTAACCACCAGGTAAAATAGGTCTGTGTTTTGGGCCGCTGGCTGTGGGATTCTGTAATGTCATTGTCTGCAGCTGGAGGAAAGCATGCTTTCAAGCCTGCCCAAAGTCTGGGGATGGTCCCCTTGTCACCCTATTGGAGGGTTCTTTTGTGGGTGGCCCATGCTATCCATGACCCTCTGAAGTCGGACCAGATCAGAGTGGGGCCACTAGGAGGCATGTTTAGAGCCTTGCTGGTAGATTAAAGAAGGGCTCTGAATTTTCCCATATCTCCATTTCTTACCTCCTCCTTCTCTCCCTCCTAACCCTTTCTTCCCCTCCTCCCACCGCCCCAACAGCAGACCTTCAGAGATCTCCCACTCCTTGTGGAACTCTCTTGCATTTCCTGTTGGATTTTTACTTTGCTTAGTGCAGGTGTTTCCCCCTCCCCATGTAGTTTACAGTTTAGGACTGTCAGCAGCAGCTGCCATGGCAACTCAGGCCTGTACCTGTCTTTGCACTGGACATGGAAAGAACTTGGGAGTGGCAGGAAGTGTGATCATAGCTACGATGTGTTCACAGTGCATCTGAATGGCACAAAATGAGAAGAGTTTCAGTTGTCCTGGGACAACTCCATAGGTGTAGCCAGAAGGGCCTGGGTATGGTTTTTTTGGGGGGGGGCCCAAACTGTCCTGTGTGGCACAGATGTGCTGTGTAGGAGAGTCTACTAAGCCTCGAGCCCCACACCCTGTGCACCCACACAACAGCAGTTCAGGATTCCCAGCTAGCACTCCAGAGAGCTCTCAGGTGGGGTCCTGCCTCCTGTGCCTGCCCTAGGTCCTGGAGTCATGGCTCCAGGTCCCTGGTGCAGTCAGCAGCATGATGTGCTAGAGGGAGGGTGCACTTAACAAGCCGTACTGCACCTCCCTTTCAGCTCCTGTGAGCCATCCTGCCCTCCTCCTTCAAGAAATCTCTGGGACTGACAGTGCAACCAACTTCTCTGTGCAGCACAGCCTGCACTATGAAACCAATCTTGGATGGTGCTGAAGGAGACAAGCCTTTTACTTCTGCCCCTGCTCTAGATTTGGAAAATGACACATCTCATTATAGGCAGAGCTGGTAGTGATAGCCAAGGTTAAGGCTACCTGACACCTTCCAGCATGGCAGCATAAGATACTGCTTTCAGTCGCTTATAACTCTGCCAAGTTTAAGTAATTGGACTGAAAAATTCCATGCCAAGGGTCTGCCTCATGCTGAATTTTTTTTTTTTTTTTTTTTTTTGCAAAAAAAAAAAAAAAAAAAAAAAAACTTTTTTGTCACTTTAGATTACAAGGTTTGGTAAAACAATATGTTTTTCCACATGTTAAAAAATTCTCTCAACTGGTTGGCTAAGAAGGTCTAGCACTTCCATGTTTTGGAGCAGGGATGTAAAATATTGGCAGGGGGGTTGCCCTTGTGTCAGGAAGGTGCCTTTGCTGTCCCTGTGAAAAATACACCCATATTTGGCCAAATTATAAGCTGCTAAAAATTTC
>NW_020688229.1:0-4127 GCF_002925995.2 Terrapene triunguis | reverse complement strand
GGACATGAACAACACATCTCGAAGAACAACAGTTACAAAAAGGTGAGTAACCGTTTTTTCCTGGGTGCTGGCTGGTGAGTCTTGCCCACATGCTCAGGGTTTAGCTGATCACCATATTTGGGGTCAGGAAGGAATTTTCCTCCAGGGCTGATTGGCAGAGGCCCTGGAGGTTTTTCGCCTTCCTCTGCGGCATGGGGCACGGGTCACTTGCTGGAGGATTCTCTGCACCTTGAGGTCTTTAAACCACAATTTGAGGACTTCAATAACTCAGGCATAGGTTAGGGGTTTGTTACGGGAGTGGGTGGGTGAGATTCTGTGGCCTGCGTTGTGCAGGAGGTCAGACTAGATGATCATAATGGTCCCTTCTGACCTTAAAGTCTATGAGTCCCCAGGATGCAGCATCTGGGCTGCTAGTGCCCCCTGAGCCTGGGAAGGGGCCTCATGTATGATCCATAGATATAGCACAGTGCACTCTGCCCCCTATTGGCCCTGGGGAGCAGGGAATAGTCAAAGCGTCGGGTGCCCCAGCCATGCCCCTGATCTGCCCCCTATGGGCCCCAGGGTGCTGAGAATAGCTACAGCGCAGGGTACTACGGCCATGCCCCGATCCACCCTCTATGACAGGCTGGTGGGAGGGTGGGTGCAGGGCCCTTACACCAGCTCCAGGCTGGCTGGGGAGGCCCCTGCACAGGATCGGGGGATTGTCAGAGACCATTACGCTGTCCGAATGGCCCAGCAGGGCCTCAGTGTAGCTGTGAATCCAGCCTTTGACTGTTGAATACTCCGGACACCGGTCACCTGGGTCCTGGGACTCCCGTTGCCCAGGTCAGTACAGGTGGGTGCACTGGCCGCATGTCGGGGTCTGTGGGCTTCTGTCATAGACCCCCCTGAGCGCCACCAGAGGCAAAAAAACTAGTTTAAAGGGACACCACCCAATTCCCCTGCACTCCCCTGGGCGCAGCCCACCCACCCTTCTCTTAGTGTTCCTTGGGAGGGGCAGTGCTGGGTGTATCCCGAACGGGGAGGGGACCCATCGGGCTGGGGTCTGTAACGCTGAGCGTGGTGCCCCCTTCTGGCGACTAGCTCCAGTTCAGCGCCCCCTTTCTTCTCTCCCACCATTTCAGCTCCCGGAGTCACGGCTGCCCCGTGTCTCAGCCGTCTGGCCAGGTCACACTGTGATCTCCATTCTGGGGGAGCCTTTGAAAGTCAGACCCCCCCTCTCCTATGCCTGCTAGTGAAACCCTTCCTCCGGGGCTCCTAGCCCCTCCTCGGGGCTTCCTAGCCCCCCTCGCCTCAGGGACCCACCACTGGGCCCAGCCCTTGGGCCCTGTCCCCTCCCAGGCGAGCTTCCTTCTAGCTAGAGCCCTGCACGCAGCCTAAGTCACTTCCCCTTTCCAGCTTAACTGGCTGATCGGGCCCCCGCCTTAACCCCACTCTGTTAGGGCTGGTGCAGGGAGGGGATCGCAGGGTCCTGGTCTGGAAAAGGTTGGGCCCCCCGATCTGGGGGTGAGGGAGGGGTTGCGCCGCAGGGATTGGGGCACTGCACATAGCAGGGAAGAAAGGAGAATAGAATGGGGGGGTTAGATGGAGCAGACAGACTGACCGACAGACCACGCCCCCTGCAATCGGTAGGGGGTGCCTCCAGGGTCATTCACCCTCCTGCTCATAGAGTGTGGGAGGGTCTGCACAGGCAGGGGCTGGCTGGCAGGGAGCAGAGAGGGTGGCGGCCAAGTCCTCTTGGTGGGAATCTCAGTGTCACCAATCCCAGGAGTTCAGAGATCACGAGTCAGACCCCCAAAATCAATAGATTGGCCCAAAAATTATGGGATTTTTTTTTCTTCTAAAAAGATGATCTCATGTTTCTGGTCTGTCTTTTGACTTATGAAGCCCCCCTCCCCCGTGTGCTGGTGGCGGTTCCCACACTGCCCGCTCTCCCCTGGGTAGGATACAGTGGTTCTGGCCCCGCGGCAGGAGCTCTCTGGCTGCTGATGGCGCGGAGCCTCCAGCTTCTCCACCAACCGCCCCACATTCGGGTTAATTAATTCTGTGCCCCTCACCCAGCCCAGCAATCAGTTCTGCTCCTTGCAGCCTGCACATCTGCCCCTGACCCCCCCACCTCTGGGAACCTCAGTTCTTCACCCCCGTCTCCTAGGTGTGGGGGGGGGGGCAGCCCCAGGGGCTCATTGCCCCCCTTCCAGGCCTGCTGCTGCAGGGATGGAGTGAGGGGGACAGAGAGAGCCCAGTGCAACAACACCGAAGGGAGATACCAGTGTGCCTGCCCAGCCGGCCAAATCCCTTCCACCGGGACCTGCATCCAGAACCAAACCACGTGTAAAGGTGGGTTCTCCCCAGTGGGCAGAGGCGTCTGTACCTAGCAGGTCTCTCACGTGAAGAAATCTCAGAGACAGGAACAGGAAAGCGGAGTGTAAATGGAGGGTAGAGAGAGACAAAGTGAGACAGGGACGAAGGGAGGGAGTTTTGTAGCAGTCGCATGTTAAACTATTGGCAGCGCAGGACTGGCAAGTGGACAGAGAGCAGCCAGCAGGGCTGGGAAGAGAAGGGGATTTTCCCCCAGGAAGGAGTGAGTTGATATGAAAATCTGATATGAAAGCTCTAACGTCTGCTCCTCTCTTCCCATCGCTCCAAGTCCCAAGCTTTAACTCCAGTGCTGAGTTCGAGGGAATCAAAGAGACGTGCAGGAATTTCTCTCTGCAGGTACATTTGAACCCATCATTCAATTTGTTGGGGATTTTGCCCTCTGTTTTTACCACCAATATGGAAATTCCCAGACAAAAACCTTTGCTGTTGGTATTACAGTGACCCCTGTAAACCCCATCCAAGATCAGGGCAATACTGTGTTTGTTCCTTTCATCGCTGGGACTCGATCCTCCTCATCCTTCTAGGCTCATCCCATCTACATGCAATCAGCTGTTCAAGTCCTTCTCCATTCCAGTTTGTCTTGAAGCAGTTCCTCGTAAACTCCACAGCTCATCAGATCCTTTTGTATGACAGCCACCCATCTAGTTTGGGGTCTCCCACTCCTCTTATCTTCTGCATCTATGTTTAGCACCTTGTTTCTTGTTTGTTCTTCTGACCTTCTTGTCACACGCCCACACCATCTGAGCCTGGTTCCCTCAACTTTTCTATAATTGGTCCTACTTTCACTCTTGCCCTAATTCACTCATTTCAAACATGGTCCGTCCTTGTAACTGCAAGCATCCATCTTAACATTTTTCACTTCCTCCGTCTTCAAGAATAGCTCCTGGCTGTTCCTCAGTCCTGGCTTTCAGAGCCATACAAAAGTGCAGGCCTGATCACCGTCTTCTAGATCTTACTTTTCTGTTTGACAGGTGTTCTCCTATCGCAGAGAACTCCCTCGCTTCTCTCCCTTTACTCCAGACCTTTCCCAGTCTGCTGAAAAGTTTGTTGTTGAGTTCATCATTTTCCTGAGAGGCCATCTAGTCCAGTCCCCTGCACTCATGGCAGGACTAAGTATTATCTAGACCATCCCTGACAGGTGTTTATCCAACCTGCGCTTAAAAATCTCCCAGTGATGGAGATTCCACAACCTCCCTAGGCAATTTATTCCAGTGCTTAACCACCCTGACAGTTAAGAAGTTTTTCCTAATGCCCACCCTAAACTGCCCTTGCTGCAGTTTAAGCCCATTGCTTCTTGTCCTATCCTCAGAGGTTAAGAAGAACAATTTTTCTCCCTCCTCCTTGTAACAACCTTTTATCTACTTGGAAACTGTTATCATGTCCCCTCTCAGTCTTCTCTTCTCCAGACTAAACAAACCTAATTTCTTCAATCTTCCCTCATAGCTCATGTTTCTAGATCTTTAATCATTTTTGTTGCTCCCCTCTGGACTTTCTCTAATTTGTCCACATCTTTCCTGAAATGTGGCGCCAGAACTGGACACAATACTCCAGCTGAGGCCTAATCAGCATGGAGGAGAGCAGAAAAAATATTTCTTGTGTCTTGCTTACAATACTTCTGCTAATACATCCCAGAATAATGTTTTATTTATTTATTGCAACAGTGTTACACTGTTCGCTCATATTTAGCTTGTGGTCCACTATGGCCCTCAGATCCCTTTCCGCATTCATTTCCCATTTTGTATGTGTGC
>NW_020688228.1:0-1014 GCF_002925995.2 Terrapene triunguis | reverse complement strand
GGCCCTTTGCAGCTCCATCTCCTTACTGATCCACTCAGTTCTCTTCTTGTGTTGTCCCCTCTCCCCTCCACTCTGCCAGGGACTGAGCACCCACCTGTCTGCATCTCCCACACTGCCTCCGAAGTACAGAACAGCCCCCCCTGAACCAGCCCACTCCCCATTCCTGCTTCACACCCATCCTCAACACCCACTCGGCCAAGGAACAATGGACCATTGGGTAGAGCTGATGTGCATGTATTTAACCTAACAGATGCATATAATGGTAGGAAAAAATGGTCCATATTTTGTTTTGTATTCCTTTATCTCCCCCTCCATATGTTAGAGGGCTTAATGTTGATGAAGAAAAGTATCTGTTTGTGTGTGTGAATGTGTGTGTGTGTGTACAGAGCCTTGCACATTCAGAGTGCTGTCCGAAGATCTATAATTCTCAATATCTAGAGAATGTACAAAATCACCGCAAACTTCCCAATCATTTGGTGGAGGAATTTTAACATGTGGCTCCTGGCTCCATCCCATCATTAGCTTTTAGGGCTTTCCACCTTTGTTTGCACCCACAATGATCTGCCAGCATGAATGTGAGCACAGAGGCCTCTACACACCTGATTTGTGGGGGCAGCTATTTCAGAATTCCCCTTTCAGAATCCAGGCACCTTAACAGAAAGGAACTAGGACCAAAGTTGAAGTCAACAGAGGTCATCTGCCTGTGAAACATCTAAAGAGCCACTCAGCATCACATTCTCAGTCTTGGGTGTTGAAAATATTTGCCTTCATCCACGCTTGGGCACAGAGCTTGATTTTTAGGAGGTGCTGAAAACCCATCAGCTCCCATTGAAAACCAGATCACTCGTTTAGGTGAAAACCAGATCATTCATTCTAAATATCAACTATAGATGCTTAGCCATAGGCAACCAAGCTGGATCACGATACGAATCCGCAGATGAAATTAAAATATACAGCAAAATAAATTAAATTAAAATATACAGCAGCAGAATTTGGATCAGGTTTTGAACTTGC
>NW_020688227.1:434-1038 GCF_002925995.2 Terrapene triunguis | reverse complement strand
TCTCCTTCTCGAGGTCTCTCTTTGAGGACTGAGAGAGTATTAGGGTTTACGTACGTGAGCGCGAGGAGGAGCCTTTTTGGAGTTGTCTCCTTTCCTTTTACTGATTTTACTAGAAAACAGACATCCCTGTTTAGAAGGTAAGAGCCTCCAAGAGGTTTTGGAACCTGCTCAGTCTGATCCATCTGGTGCCAGCTGAATTCTAGGCATGGAAAACACTAGTTCAAGGTGGCAGAATTTTATTCCCCACCTGGGATTTTGTCCCGTAGAATCACTCTTGACATTAGGGTTTGTCCTTTTCGTTTTACCTTTTCCTCCATCCCTCCTCCCTTTCTCTTCATCTCTTACTTCTTTTGTCCTTTCTCTTGTTCCCCTCCCACCACCAGGAGTGGTGTGTGTGTGTGTGTGTGTGTGTGTGTGTGTGTGTGTTGCTGGGGGTGCTCTTCACCTCCCTTTGTGGGAAGTTGATCCAAAACTGTGGGGTTGAAATAGTGCTTGGACTCCATTGACACTAGATGCTGCCATCCTGTGGCTTAGCATTAGTGTCTGGGATGACTTGTGGCAAGATCTCAACCTCCCCGCAACCCACTTCACTGCTGCCAGAATC
>NW_020688227.1:0-424 GCF_002925995.2 Terrapene triunguis | reverse complement strand
TCTCCTTCTCGAGGTCTCTCTTTGAGGACTGAGAGAGTATTAGGGTTTACGTACGTGAGCGCGAGGAGGAGCCTTTTTGGAGTTGTCTCCTTTCCTTTTACTGATTTTACTAGAAAACAGACATCCCTGTTTAGAAGGTAAGAGCCTCCAAGAGGTTTTGGAACCTGCTCAGTCTGATCCATCTGGTGCCAGCTGAATTCTAGGCATGGAAAACACTAGTTCAAGGTGGCAGAATTTTATTCCCCACCTGGGATTTTGTCCCGTAGAATCACTCTTGACATTAGGGTTTGTCCTTTTCGTTTTACCTTTTCCTCCATCCCTCCTCCCTTTCTCTTCATCTCTTACTTCTTTTGTCCTTTCTCTTGTTCCCCTCCCACCACCAGGAGTGGTGTGTGTGTGTGTGTGTGTGTGTGTGTGTGTGTGT
>NW_020688226.1:0-1873 GCF_002925995.2 Terrapene triunguis | reverse complement strand
TTTTTAGCTGAAAATGTTTGTTTCTCACTTGCCAAAACATGAACAATTGATTTTTGGGAATTCTATGAAAGCCCAAATTTTTTTTGATAAAATAATCTGATAGACTCTAGATGTTTGGTTGACTTGATAGCAAAGGTCTTAAAGAGTTCCAAACATAATTCAAATTTATGTTCTTAAATTAGCCCTGTATATTAATACTCTAACATATTTAATTGAAATGGCAAACTTACTGTGCTGGTCTTTGTGGAATTTTTCCCAGCTTGCGATGCATTTGAGCCTCCAGTGTTAGCAATCTTTGGTCCTATCTATCTATCTATCTATCTATCTATCTATCTATGCACCCACTGCCAGGATTGTTTGGTTCTCTCTCTCTCTCATGCCCCCATCACCATATTATCCAGCAGCCATTGTTGTGTCCCTTCTCTGGATGTCCTGAGTTGCTGTGTCTCTCTGCAGTTCCTAGCAGACAGGGATCTACTCCACAGATGGGCGCTCCCTGCTCCCCTCCTTGGGCAGGCTTGGCTGAGAGGTGATGGACTAAATGGGATGAGGGACTGAAATCCCACCCCCAGCTCTAGAGAGGGCCAGGCAGAGGAAGGAGGAAAGTGGGGTGGGAATGAAGTGGTGGCCCGGGATGGCCAAAGGAGAGAAGCAGGAGAGAATCTCTGGTGTTTGGAGGTGGGACAGAAGGAAGCAGGGGTGGGGTTTTTTCCCCTGGGGCTGGGGTCATGTCAGAGGAGTGGGGCTGAGCAGAGGAGGGGACTGGTGGGCAGAGGGGTTCAGCAGGGATCTCTGAGGAAGCTGAGTCAGGAACTCTGGGTGGAGAATTGGCTCTGGGCCATGGGAGGTGGCATCTCAGAGAACGGGGCCTGGGAGCATTTGTGAGGTGGAGGGTTGTGAGAGGGGAGGTAGGGGATTAGGAGCTGGGGGGGGGGTTGTTTGGGGGTCTGGGCTGTGTGAGGCAGAGGGAAGGAGACACCTGGGGACTAGAATAAGAGCGTTCAGGGGGTGGAGGATGTGGCAGAGGCTGGAGTCAAAGGGCCTGAATCTCCTCTCCCTGAAACCAGACATACTCCAGCGTAACACCATGGACTTACCCTGAGATGAGTGACGGGAGAATCAGCCCCTTGACTCCAGTGGGGTTACTCCTGATTTACACCAGGATGGGGGAGAGGGAAATCAGTTGATTGCAGTGAAGTATTTCTAACTTTTCTTACAGTTGGTGCATTTTGGTGCTGATTTATTGTGCACAGCTAAAACCGGGGCTCACATCCTCACACCAGGGACTCCAAAGCTCAGCAGAGTGCAGTCCACCCACTGGCCCTCGGGGGGAAATAAAGTGACAGCGTTATCAGCCACAGTGTTTAGTTCTCAGTTAGGCGCGTCAGCCTTTGAAGTGGTTGGAGTCGCGCCAAACAGATTGCACTGTGCATGTGCCTGGCAAAAGGAGGAGCTGGTTGAAAACTGTTTCCAACTCGCAGCCCCATAGCTGCTGAAAGGAGAATGTTCTGGCCAACAAACCCAGGCCCTGTGAGTTAAAATCTAACCCTGGACAGAAATCTGTGACTCAAAGCAGGTGAGATCTGCCTCTGTTGAAGGGTTTCTAATCTTGGGGAACTGTCCCTTGAGCACAGCCGAATATTGAGAAGGTGCTGAAACTATTTTTGAAATTAAAATAAATAACCCATGCACACGCTCACTGGGAGGGGGGATTATTGGCAGTGGAAGAGTTGGTGGGAAAGGGAGAGAGGAGTTTTGGGGGCCGCGAGAGGAGGGGTGATTATTGGAAGGAGGATAAATGAGATGGGGGGATAGGAGATGGGTTGGGTGTGAGGAGATGGGGATGGGTTGGGCACTGGGAAGGGGAACATGA
>NW_020688225.1:2210-2492 GCF_002925995.2 Terrapene triunguis | reverse complement strand
TTCTAGAGTTTCTCCATCTCTGATGGTTGCTTTTGAGACATTGATATTGTGACGGGTTGGATCACAGAAACCCCCTTGGGAGCTGCCACCCGATGTGCCAAGACTACCCCTGCTTCTGTTTTCCCTGCCAGCTCAGGACTCCAGCACCCCGTCTTGCTGAGCGAGACACTCCAGTCTGGCTCCAGACACAGACTCAGGGTCTGAATCACTTGTCCCAAAACTGCAAGTTTACCCAAAAACAGCTCACAGGAGTGTGCTTGTCTTTAGCACTCAGATGCCCAA
>NW_020688225.1:0-2200 GCF_002925995.2 Terrapene triunguis | reverse complement strand
AAAATAAAATGCGCAAATCTATGCCTAATCAAACTAAATACAGATAAGTTCCTCACCAGTTCCAGAATGCTCCCTTTTACAGGCTAATCTCCCTTTAGCCTGGGTCCAGCAATCTCTCACAACCCCTGTAGTTACTGTCTTTTGATTCAGTTCCCTTCAAGCATCCTGGGGGGGGTGTAGAGGCTCCTTCTTTAGCCAGCTGAAGACAAAATGGAGGGGTCTCTCCCAGGGTTAAATAGACTCTCTCTTGTGGGAGGAGACCCCCCTCCTCCCTCCTATGCAAAGTCCAGCTCCAAGATGGAGTTCTGGAGTCACCTGGGCAAGTCACATGTCCCTGCATGACTCAGTCTTTACAGGCTGAAGCCATTGCCCACATGGAATCTTGCATGTCTCCAGGAAGACTTCTTATGTGGATTGGAGCATTCCAAGATGCATTGTTCCCTGATCAGGTACTTAACCTGGCGAATTCCTTCCTAAAGAAGCTGACCAAATGCCTCCCAAAGCTTACTTAGAAACCAAGCAAGCATACAGCCCATATTCTTAACCTCAAGTAGAAAATGATATATATATGTACAAATAGGATGAATAGATATAGTAGACCATAACCTTTACGGAGATATGTTACCTGGCACAGGCAGCACAAAACATATTCCAGTTATGTCATACATACATTTATAAGCACCCCCTCCCCATAAAGCCTTATGGGGTACGCTGTCACAGATATATTTTGTCTTCTCCTTGCCCCAACTATGTAGAGTGTTCTGTGATTGCAAAAATGGAAGGGAGGCAGTTTGCGATTACATCCTGCTACTCCTAATTCACAAGCATTGACAGGTTGCCCTGCTGCCTTGACTACACATCACATCCTGAATGTGTATTATTATGTACGTTCACTGATTCACTGTTTTAAACTACACCTCCCAGCTTGAATGATTCCTACTGTGTGTCTCTATGAGACTTTTTTTCTGCCAGTTCAACTCTGCTCCAAGCCCCTCTCAGCCACAGAAAGAGTGGATCCAATTCTGAGTTCAGTGGCATTGGTGTAAATAACTCTCTATTAGAGTTGTTTTAGATCATGCTCAGTGATAGACAGCTCATTCCATCTTCTTCTTCCTGGGCTGCCTCTCTTATTTAATGTAGAATTTCTTTGTAAGTGCTTGGATCTTTTGCCCTGTTGTGGCCCTCTCCTGGTCATGTGCTCTCTCCTTTTGTTTGTGTTCTTGGGCCCAAATTTGACAACAGCTTTGCAGGCAAATTTTCCCAGGGAGAGATACTGAGTTGCATCTGACAAAAGAGGTGACATTAGCTGCTGCCAGCACAGGGAAGTGAGAGCTATCCAGGTTACTCACACCCACACTTGGCTCCAGTCAAACCTCTCTCTCTGAGCTGGTTTTGTTATCTTTCTGATTGTATTTGTGTAGGCAGGGTTGTGTTCAGACCTCTGTCCTCCTCTCTATATAGCCATCCTTAAGGCTTCTCCTCCCTGATCTCAAGAAGCAGGAGTGCAACAAGTTCTGATTTTCCAGGGTTGTCAGGCCATACAAGAAAGTTTCACAACATAAGGCCATTGGGCCAGATCCCAGCTGGTGTAATTTGGTTTCACTCCCTTCAAGTCATGGAGTTAGGTCGATTTACACCAGCTGGCCCACTGAGTCTTCACGTCTTGACATGGCTCAGTATTATGTTTATTGTGAAGCACTAACAACATGACTGATGCTGGACAAGGCATAGACAGGAAGTCTGTCTCTGCTCCAAATAGCTCACCTTATGAGGTCATTTCCACCTGATCAAAGTGAGGGATAAATGCTAGCAGCAATGGCAGCATTTTATACACACTTTGAACTCAGCATAGGTGTAAATGACAACAAGATGCACTGGAGTGTCAGACCCAAAATCTTTAGTGTCTTTACAACATATTTTCTGGTACTCATCAAAGGCCTGGTCTACACTAGGCTTTTATGTCGACTTTAGCGCTGTTATATCGAATTAACCCTGCACCCGTCCACACCAGGAAGCCATTTAGTTCGACATAAAGCTCTCTTTAAATCGATTTCTGTAATCCTCCCCAACGAGAGGAGTAGCGCTAAATTCGACATGGCCATATCGAATTAGGCTAGGTGTGGATGGAAATCGACGGTAATAGCTCCGGGAGTTATCCCACAGTGCACCACTCTGTTGACGCTCTGGACAGCAGTCCGAG
>NW_020688224.1:0-1003 GCF_002925995.2 Terrapene triunguis | reverse complement strand
GGTCTAAATTAGCTGTTACCACTCAAGAGAGAGATCTTGGAGTCATTGTGGCTAGTTCTCTAAAAACATCTGCTCAATGTGCAGCAGCAGTCAAAAAAGCCAGCAGAATGTTGAGAATCAATAAGAAAGAGAGAGATAATAAGACAGAAAATGTCATATTGCCTCTATATAAATCCATGGTACGCCCACACCTTGAATATTGCGTACAGGTGTGGTTGCCCCATCTCAAAAAAGATACATTGGAATTGGAGAAGGTTCAGAAAAGGGCAACAAAAATGATGGGGTATGGAACGGCTGCCTTATGGGGAGAGATTAATGTTGTGAATCATTGAGAAAGGGATAGATAATAAGACAGAAAATATCATATTGCCTCTATATAAATCCACGGTACGCCCACATCTTGAATACTGTGTGCAGATGTGGTTGCCCCATCTAAAAAAAAGATATATTGGAACTGGAAAAGGTTCATAAGAGGGCAACAAAAATGATTAGGGATAATGATTACGGCTGCCATACGAGGAGAGATTAATAAGACTGGGACTTCTCAGCTTGGAAAAAAGACGACCAAGGGGGGATATGATAGAGGTCTATAAAATCATGACTGGTGTGGAGAAAGCAAATGAAGTGTTATTTACTCCTTCTCATAACACAAGAACTAGGGGTCATCGAATGAAATGAATAGGCAGCAGGTTTAAAACAAATAAAAGGAAGTATTTTTTCACCCAATGCACAGTCAACCTGTGGAACTCTTTGCCAGAGGATGTGGTGAAGGCCGAGACTATAACAGGGTTCAAAAAAGAACTAGATAAGTTCATGGAAGATAGCTCCATCAATGGCTATTAGCCAGGATGGGCAGGGATGATGTCCCTAGCCTCTGTCTGCCTGAAGCTGGGAATTGGTGACAGGGGATGGATCACTTGACGATTCCCTATTCTGTTCATTCCCTCTGAAGTACCTGGCATTGGCCACTGTCGGAAGACAGGATACTGGGCTAGATGGACCT
>NW_020688223.1:4800-5459 GCF_002925995.2 Terrapene triunguis | reverse complement strand
GCGGCTCGTGGCTTTCAGAGCGTCTCCGGCCGCCCCTCCACGCACTATCTGGCCTGTCTGTCTGGGGCTCCTAAGGACGGCTAGTTTAGTACATGAACGGTACAGGGGTAGTAAGCCTGGTCTTGTATTTATCCAGCACCTCTCGGCCAGCAGGAGCCCAGCGCCCGTCACAGGCGATCCATGGAGGGGCTGCAGCCATCGCTGAATTGCAGCCACTTCTGGGGTGGGATGTGGTGCGGGTGGCAACGCTACGCAGCCATTTGGGGTGCTGTCTCCCCACCCCACCTCAAGCACCACAAATCCTCCCCTCCCCACGCTCGGCTCACCAACAGCCCCTCGCTTTTCCCTGTAGCTCCTCTCCTGCCCAGCTCCCCTCCCTCTCCATTTGCTGCAGTCTGGGCTGAGTGCTGGGGGGACCTGATCCTCTCCGAGGCTGTGCTGCCCCCATACCCGGGTGTGATGCTACAGGGCTCTCTCAGTGCTGCAGGGGGTGGGGTGGGGGGCTCGGTAGGGGGCGCCGTGCTACGGGGGGCGGGGCGGGGGGCTCGGCAGGGGGCGCCATGCTGCAGGGGGCGGGGCGGGGGGCTTGGCAGGGGGTGCCGTGCTGCAGGGGGTGGGGCGGGGGCTCGGCAGGGGGCGCCGTGCTGCAGGGGGCGGGG
>NW_020688223.1:0-4700 GCF_002925995.2 Terrapene triunguis | reverse complement strand
GGGGGTGGGGCAGGGGCTTGGCAGGGGGCGCCATGCTGTTGAGGGTGGGGTGGGGGTCTCGGCAGGGGCCACTGTGCTACAGGGGTCGGGGGGCTCAGTAAGGGGTGCCGTGCTACGGGGGGCGGGGCAGGGGGCTTGGCAGGGGGCACTGTGCTGCTGGGGGCGGGGTGGGGGGCTCGGCAGGGGGTGCCGTGCTACAGGAAGTGCTGTCCTATCATAGGTCCCCGCTCAGACACTTTTCCTGGGGGTGTCAGGCCGAACCCTGGCCCAAGTCCCGCAATACCAGCCTGCCCCCCTCATGCCCTCCACCACTGTGACTCGGGGGGCACCGAGTGCTCCCGAGGGGGCTGTGCTCAGCGTCCGCTCCCAGGTGCAGGGATCCAGGCCAGGTACTTCCCGGGCCCCGAGCCACTTACAGCCCTCAAGTGCTTTTGCTTTATTTGCCTTCACATTTTTGCAGCTTGGTCTGGGCTCTCCACAGCCTGGCCCTGCCCTCCCCCCCCCCGCCCAGTTCTCCCCCCTAGTGCTCCATGGCCTGGCCCCTTCCTCCCCTGCCCGCCTGCCGCCTTTCTGATATACAGGAATTGGAGATCCCAGCCCCAGGCAATGCCCCTGCTTGTCCCTGGGAAGGGGAAAGTTGTTTTGGGTATTTGAATTATGACCCCCCTGCACAACCACCTACCACCCACTGTCCATCCTCCCACCGTCCATCCACTGTCCATCCCCCACCATTCATCCATCTACCACCCACCGTCCATCCACTGTCCATCCCCCACCATTCATCCATCTACCACCCACCGTCCATCCACTGTCCATCCACCTCCCACCCACTGTCCCTCCATCCACACACCGTCCAGCCACCTACCACCCACTATCCATCAACCCACTGTCCATCTATCCACCACCCACCATCCGTCCACCCACCTATCACCCACCGTCCATCCACCCACCATCCAACCACTGTCCATCCCCCATCATCCATCCACCTACCACCCACCCACCCTCCATTCACTGTCCACCCACCCACCATCCATCCACCTACCACCCATCTACCCAACATCTTTCCACCCATCCCTGCATCTCCCCATTGATGGATCCAGCCAGTCATCTACCCCCTACCACTCATTTAGCCACGCTCCTATCCATTTAGCCACCCCCACCCATCCATCCATCCTGCAACTGGGACACCATTTTGCCGCACTGTGACAGGGCCTTCATTTACACCCAGAAGAGTGAGTGAAATGGCCACGTCACCCATGGGTGCGCAGCATTGGGGGAGCGTGCGCAGTGGCCGTGAGTGGTGCGAGGCAGCTGTGCGATGGCCGTGTATGGCGTTGAGCGCCTGTGCCCAATGGCCATGCACGGTGTGAGGCGGCTGTGCGTGGCATTGGGCGAGTGTGTCCGGTGGCACTGGGCGAGTGTGTCCGGTGGCACTGGGCGAGCATGCACAGCGGCTGTGTGTGATGATAGCCACGTACGAGTGGCAGTTGTGCGCTGACCTTGCTTGGCGCTGAGCCAGCGCATTGTGTGCGCGCGCTGCCCGTGTTGGCCTGGGATGGGAACGGGGGCACTTGCGCCATTGGGGATTGCAGAGCCAGCCCGCGTGCTGCTTCTGGCAACGTCAGCAATGTTTCCCTTTTGCCCAGCACCTTGCCAGCCCTGGTCGCCCCCCTCAGCCCTCCGCCTGCCCTGGGGAGGGGAGGATGCGTCGGGGGCAGACGGGCTCAGGGGTGGGCCACCCCCTGGCCAGCCGTTGGAAACCCCCTTTCCGGTGTGTGTGAAATCCCGGACTGCGCTTCCTAGAAATCGCTAGTGTGGGACTGCGGGGCGGGGGTGGGGGCGGGCAAGGGTGTCTGCTGGCGAATGGCAGCGGGGCGGGCAGAGCTGCCAGCCACTCACACGCCAGCTGGGGCAGCGGGGGCGGGCGGGCGCGGGGGAGCCTTTGAGGCTGCAAAGGAGCCGAGATCTGAGGATGCATCTGTGCCCCTGAGCTGCTCCGGTGCCAGCGTCCCCCCAGGCTGGGGGCTTCCACTGAGCTCTTCAGAGACCCTCCCTGGCGGCTTGGTATGTGCCTGTCCCCCCCCCCCCCCCATTCCCCTGCTCTTGAGATCAGTCCCTGGGGAGGGGAAGGGGAAGACTGGGGCACGCAGCTGTACAGGACCCCCCACCCCAAGCCATGCCTGCTGCCGGGGGGGGCAGACATGGGGGACTGCCTGGTGGAGCAGGGGAGGGAGTGTTAGGGGGGCGGTGAATAGCGAAACCCCCCTGCCAGATGCCCCCTCCCCCAGGGCCCCACAAGTAAATAAACTGAGGGGGTGCGGTTTTGGGGAAGGGGGGGTCTGAGTGGGAGGTGAGGGCACATGTGTTATACCTAGGGTGACCAGACAGCAAGTGTGAAAAATCGGGATGGGAGTGGGGGGGGGGTAATAGGAGCCTATGTAAGAAAAAGACCCAAAAATCAGTACTGTCCCTATAAAATCGGAACATCTGGTCACCCTAGTTATACTGGGGGGGGGGAAACGGGGTGCTACATCCAACCCCAGCTGTCTTTGGGCCACAGAGGTGGTCCCCCATCTCACACGGACATAGGGGGCACAGGAAGGGCCAAGCCAGCTGTTTGCCCCCCAACTTCTCCCAGAGCCGGCACCAAGCCCACCTCACCCACCTCCCAGGGCCCTTTCCACATGCCAGCATGCCCTGCACACACACAACCCACACAGCACATGCGTCACCCCCGGTACACTGGCTCCCCCCCACACGTCACTGTTACACGCCATCCCCTGTGACAGAGACACCACGTTTCACACCCAGCCACCTAGGCCAGTCCCCGTGCATCTCCAACACCCACAGCCATGCAACCCTGCCAGAGATCCCCAACCACTGTACAAGGGTAGGTCGGTACCATTAACCCCTGTGCTACGGATGGGGAAACTGAGGCACAGAGTGGGGATGTGACTTGGCTAAGGGCAGTGGCAAAGCCAGGAATAGAACCCAGGCAGTCTGATTCATAATCCCCCCATGGAAAACATTTTCCCTTCCCAGGAACAGAACCCAGCTCCCACTACCAACCCCCACTCTGACCTCTAGACCTCACTTCCCTCCAAGAGCTGAGGACAGAACCCAGGCATCCTGATTCACAATTCCTCCCGCAACCCTAGTCCCCACCCTGAACCAGGAACTGAACCCAGGAATCCTGATTCCTCAGCCCCCCCCTGCTCTGACCCCTAGACCCCACTCCCCTCCCAGCGCTGAGGCTAGAACCCAGGAGTCCTGGCTCCCAGGCCAGTGCATTGTTTACTAAACCACCCTGCTGCATACAGATACCCCCTGGCCCCCATAAAACCTGCCAGCTGTATGTGCCACCTTGCCCCCCCCCCCCCCTGAGGACAGTGCCCCCTGTGCGCACAGCGCCCCCTAGTGCACCAGCCGCAGTTCTGCTACCGCTGTGGGAGATCCCCCACTCGTCGTGCGGCAGGACGGGGCTCCCGCCCCCACAGCCGCACGTCCGGCTGCCGCATGCACCATTCACCGCCTGGCGCACGTGTTCAGTGCTCAGGCAGCCCAGGCAGGAAGCCGGGCCCCAGGTTAGCGTCGTGGGGTGGGAAAGGAAATGGTCTCACCACAGCGCGCCTCAGCCACCCTTAAAGAGCCAAGGCCCGCTTGCTGGAAGCCGGGTGTGTGCGGGGTGGGGGTGAGGCTGGTCAGTGGCCCGTTGGCGACATGCACGGGCATGCTGAAGTGGGAGGCCTTGGGAGCGCCAGAAGCACGTGGGCGGTTGAGGTCCTTGGCCAGGCTTTGTTGTGTGCAGTGTCGGCTGATGGCTTCGTCCCACTGCAGCCGGTGGGCGCAACCCTGGGAGAGCTTTTCAAAAAAGATTGTTACGAATGTGTATCAGCACCTACAAGCCCCAGTCATGGCCCAGGCCCCCACGGTGCTAGGAGCTGTACATTCATATTGCTATTAGGTGTATTACGGTAGCGCTTAGAAGCCTCGGTCATGCGCTAGGCCCCCCACATGGTAGTAGGTGCTGTACACTTGTATTGCTCTTAGGTGTATTACGGTAGCACCCAGGGGCTGCAGTCCGGCCCAGGACCCCATTGTGCCTGGTGCTGTACAAGCAGAGAACAATGACCTTGTGTTTTCTCACCTGTCTGCTCATTGGTTCCCCCCACCATGTGTGAGAATGACAGTGAGGCCGGATTCCTCACATGCACCGCGAAGAATGCGGACTCAGTGCACGGCCGTGTGCATCCCTCATATGTACTGCAAGGAATGGTAGCTACCCTGGAGGGTAGGGATAGGATACAGGGGGACCTAGACAAATTGGAGAATTGGGCCAAAAGAAACCTGATGAGGTTCAACGAGGACAAGTGCAGAGTCCTACACTTAGGACGGAAGAATCCCATGCACTGCTACAGACTAGAGACCGAGTGGCTAGGCAGCAGTTCTGTAGAAAACGACCTAGGGGTTACAGTGGACGAGAAGCTGGATATGAGTCAGCAGTGTGCCCTTGTTGCCAAGAAGACCAATGGCATTTTGGGCTGTATAAGTAGGAGCATTGCCAGCAGATCGAGGGACGTGATCGTTCCCCTCTATTCGACATTGGTGAGGCCTCATCTGGAGTACTGTGTCCAGTTTTGGGCCCCACACCACAAGAAGGATGTGGAAAAATTGGAAAGAGTCCAGCAGAGGGAAACAAA
>NW_020688222.1:0-1633 GCF_002925995.2 Terrapene triunguis | reverse complement strand
TCATTAAGCATCTCTGCCATTTCCAAGTTTCCTGTTACTGTTTCTCCCTCTTCACTAAGCAGTGGGCCTACCCTGTCTTTGGTCTTCCTCTTGCTTCTAATGTATTGATAAAAAGTCTTCTTGTTCCCCTTTATTCCCTTAGCTAGTTTGAGCTCATTTTGTGCCTTTGCCTTTCTAATCTTGCCCCTGCATTCCTGTGTTGTTTGCCTATATTCATCCTTTGTAATCTGTCCTAGTTTCCATTTTTTATATGACTCCTTTTTATTTTTTAGATCATGCAAGATCTCGTGGTTAAGCCAAGGTGGTCTTTTGCCACATTTTCTATCTTTCCTAACCAGCGGAATAGCTTGCTTTTGGGCCCTTAATAGTGTCCCTTTGAAAAACTGCCAGCTCTCCTCAGTTGTTTTTCCCCTCAGTCTTGATTCCCATGGGACCTTACCTATCAGCTCTCTGAGCTTACCAAAATCCGCCTTCCTGAAATCCATTGTCTCTATTTTGCTGTTCTCCCTTCTACCCTTCCTTAGAATTGCAAACTCTATGATTTCATGATCACTTTCACCCAAGCTGCCTTCTACTTTCAAATTCTCAACGAGTTCCTCCCTATTTGTTAAAATCAAGTCTAGAACAGCTTCACCCCTAGTAGCTTTTTCAACCTTCTGAAATAAAAAGTTGTCTGCAATGCAGTCCAAGAATTTGTTGGATAGTCTGTGCCCCGCTGTGTTATTTTCCCAACATATATCCGGATAGTTGAAGTCCCCCATCACCACCAAATCTTGGGCTTTGGATGATTTTGTTAGTTGTTTAAAAAAAGCCTCATCCACCTCTTCCACCTGGTTAGGTGGCCTGTAGTAGACTCCTAGCATGACATCACCCTTGTTTTTTACCCCTTTTAGCCTAACCCAGAGACTCTCAACACTTCCGTCTCCTATGTCCATCTCTACCTCAGTCCAAGTGTGTACATTTTTAATATATAAGGCAACACCTCCTCCCTTTTTCCCCTGTCTATCCTTCCTGAGCAAGCTGTATCCATCCACACCAACATTCCAATCATGTGTATTATCCCACCAAGTTTCAGTGATGCCAACAATGTCATAGTTGTATTTATTTATTAGCACTTCCAGTTCTTCCTGCTTATTACCCATACTTCTCGCATTTGTATATAGGCATCTAAGATACTGGTTTGATCTTTCCTCCCCGGTTTTGTCCTGACCCTCCTTTCTCTCTGCCAATATAGCCCACACTCCCTCAGCCTATGCACTTTAATTCTGAAGATTCATCTTCAGATGAAGGTGAAGTGCAACAAAAGAAGATACAAGGTCAGTGGCTCTTGTGGATGGGTGAATAACTGTGTTTGGATATTTGTATTCAGAGGTGCTGGTCAGGGCCGGCTCCAGGCACCAGCTTAACAAGCAGGTGCTTGGGGCGGCCAAGGGAGAGGGGCGGCACTTGCGGCAATTCAGGGGCGGCAGGTCCCTCACTCCCTCTAGGAGCGAAGGACCTGCCACTGAACTGCTGCCGCCGATCGCGGCTTTTTTTTTTTTTTTCCTCCAATTGCTGCCGCCGTTCTTTTTTTTTTTTTTTTTTTGCTTGGGGCGGCAGAAATGCTGGAGCCGGCCCTGGTGCTGGTATTCTA
>NW_020688221.1:4415-5006 GCF_002925995.2 Terrapene triunguis | reverse complement strand
TTTTCATTTAAAATAAACTTGACTAAAGCGGAAAAGAGCAGATAAATTATTTTTATTGTTAAATCTCAATAAAGATCTTAATTGAAGAGCAGATTGTTACACTTTCATGAACTATGCAGCAATCTGTCCCCTGCCTATAACCAGCAGTGGGTGGATTATGTCAATTTACTGTCTGTGGGAGAAGATCATATCAGAGTGGATACCTGTGTGCCTTTGTCAAGGCTGTATCCCCACTTTGAACTTTAGGGTACAAGTGTGGGGGCCTGCATGAGGACTTCTAAGCTTAACTACCAGCTTAGTTCTGGTCCGCTGCCACCATTCCCTTCCCTGGGAAGCTTTTAGAAACTTTTCACCAATTCCCTGGTGAATACAGATCCAAATTCCCTGGATCTTAAAACAAGGAGAAATTGACCCTTCCCCCCTCCTTCCTTTCACCAACTCCTGGTGAATACAGATCCAACTTCCTTGGATCTAAAAATAAGGAGAAATTGATCCTTCCCCCCTCCTTCCTTTCACCAACTCCTGGTGAATACAGATCCAACTTCCTTGGATCTAAAAACAAAGAAAAATCAATCAGGTTCTTAAAAAGAA
>NW_020688221.1:0-4315 GCF_002925995.2 Terrapene triunguis | reverse complement strand
TCACCAACTCCTGGTGAATACAGATCCAACTTCCTTGGATCTAAAAACAAGGAAAAATCAATCAGGTTCTTAAAAAGAAGGCTTTTAATTAAAGAAAAAGGTAAAAATCATCTCTGTAAAATCAGTATGGAAAATAGCTTTACAGAGTAATCAAACTTAAAGAGCTCAGAGGACCCCCCTCTGTCTTAGGTTCAAAGTACAGCAAACAAAGATAAACACTCTAGTAAAAGGTACATTTACAAGCTGAGAAAACAAAGTAAAACTAAGACGCCTTGCCTGGCTTTTTACTTACAAGTTTGAAATATGAGAGACTTGTTTAGAAAGATGGGGAGAACCTGGATTGATGTCTGGTCCCTCTCAGTCCCAAGAGCGAACAACCCCTTAAAACAAAGAGCACAAACAAAACCCTTCCCCCCCCCAAGATTTGAAAGTATCTTGTCCCCTTATTGGTCCTTTGGGTCAGGTGTCAGCCAGGTTACCCGAGCTTCTTAACCCTTTACAGGTAAAAGGATTTTGGAGTCTCTGGCCAGGAGGGATTTTATAGTACTGTAACAGGAGAGCTGTTACCCTTCCCTTTATAGTTATGACAGCCTTACAGAGGGGTGTAAAGGGAGTGGGTATGGTAGCCCTTTCCAGTCAAAGATTTAAGGAATCATCATATTTGAATGATACTTTGAACATAGTTCTCCATTATTGTTTATGTTTGGGAGCATGATTGAACTGTTTGAAATGAACCTCCTTGGGATTTGTTATCAAAGCACAATCTGTGAGGATCTGGTACACTGCACATATTGGGTACTTCTGTACCTCTCTAACGGTTGTATTTTCAGATGGTATAAACTGACAGAGCTGTATTAAAGTCAATGGAGCTATACCGATTTGCACCAACTAAGTAACTGATCAGTGGCTTGAATTAGACATGGCCTCATTTATACAGCTCACTCCAACAGTCAGATTTAGATACTGAGGGTGCACTAAATTACACCAGCTGAGGATCAGGCCATAAATGTTCATTTTTGTCTTTATCAGGTTGTTGTATGATATGGTGGCTCCCTGGTGATAGATTACACCATGTTCCATCTCCCTCTAAATTTTCCTATCTGATCATCTCACTGAGGATCTGAAGAACTACCACCTTAACCTGCAGAGGTAGAAAATACACTCAGTGTACAGTAGACAAAGTACAAATAAGAGCAAAAGCTTCCCATATTGACTAGGAAGGGATCTGTTATAAATCCTATAGTACGGGCATTCATCACAAGAAAAGGAGATGTTAACCTCCTGGCCTCAGTGTCATGTGTTATAAACAGTGTGATACGACAAACACAGGCTGGAGGCCGCTTGCCTCATCTGGAACTGCAACTGCAACTCCCATGCCTCTGGATGTGCATGTATGCACTTACAGTCACACACACGCACATGCACTTCAATTAGTCACTGGGCCATGTCACTGTCAATGTCACTGTGCCACTGGCTGCCCAAACTATGGTTTCAGCACCACAGACAGTTCCTTAAAACAACATCACAAGCTAGTATATGGGAGATCTTTGACTTTCCTGACCTTGCACAGAAATGTTTTGTCCATAGTAAACTAAGCATTAATTTGACTGCTAGTCTGTCTAGAGAGTAATGCTTCACTGTCATTCATGGAACTGCTGCTATCCCAAATTCTCTTACATTAGCACCTTGGTCTAGTAGAGTAATTTTTACTGATTGACTGTGTTTTTTGTTTGTCTTTCATCTCCATCCTCTGAAGCATCAGAGATGGCCATGGCTGGAGATGGGACATTGGGCATGGTGGGCCAGGGATCTGAGGTGGCACCAAGCATTCTCTTTGCTGGCTTGTTCTTGCTCACATACTCAGGGTCTAACTGATCATCATATGTGGGTGTAACAGGGTACACTCACTGGTGTGGTGCCTCCTTGTGGCTACACCTGGGGACTAGCTTTTGTTTCATCTGGCACCCTCCCTTCCATCAGTTACTCATGATGTGACCCCCCCTCTGCAAATTGGGGTGCTTCCTCTTCATGACTTGGCCTTCCGCCCAGGTCACTATATAGTTCTCCCCTTCTGGGGTAACAAAGTCCCACAAATACCTGTCCAATGCCTTTACAACAGGTCTTCACCCCCAGCTCTGGGCTCCATGGTCATACAACCTCTTGGTTTAAGGCTTTGAATATCCTTATCCCTTACATCAGGGGGCTTTATGCTACTTCTCCCATGGTTGGTAGGGGATGCCAGGCCAACCCTCTACTTTGGGTTCCAGCCCCAGGACCCTGTAGCTGGCAGCCAATGTCTACCCCTCAGACTGCTTGCTGCCTCCCTGGACCACTTCCTACCTCTTCTATCCTCCAGAGAGTGACTGCAGACTCTCTCCCTGCAGCCCCTTTCTGCTGCAAGTTTCCTGGATTTATAAGCTTCACCCAGGCCGTCCCCAATTGGGCTTCATCAATTAAGCCTGGCTTTCTCTCTTTTCCAGGTGTTGCCAGGTATAATTGGCCTCTAAGGACCACATTAACCCCTGCAGGGCCTGTGTAGGGTACACAGCCAATCACAGTGGGGTTTGGAAGGAATTTTCCCGAAGGTCAGATTGGCAGTGACCTTGAGTGTTTTTCGCCTTTCTCTGTAGTGGGTAGGTGTGGATTATTTGCCAGGATTATCTGGGTATAGCTCATTTAATCATTTCCCTGTCATTGCAGGGGCCTCGAGCACTGGTGCACCTCAGTCCCTCCTATTCTCTGCCTGTGGCGCATAATAGTCTAGTCTTCTGTGGGCTGTAATGCTTTGGTCTCATTTCGGTTGTTGGCTTTAGTGTGCGGGTGTTGGGTGGTGTTGATGGCCTGTGATATTCAGGAGGTTAGACTAGGTGACATGGTGGTCCTTTCTGGCTTTAATCTCTATGCCTCTACAAGTAAGTACACGTTCTCAAAAGTGTTTAGCACCCACAAGTCTCCACTGTGATACATGTGGATAGATTTTCAGACAGCTTAGCACCTAATGTGGCAAGTGCTTTTGAAAACCTGACCTTATTTTACAGGCTTCACAGAAAATAAAATGGCGACTGATTCTTCATGGCCTTGTTATTTGTTCTGGCTTCTCTGCCATATGAGAGGAGAAGACAGAATATGCTGAGAATGACAACCTATATGTTGTCATAAAATGACTTCCTGCTGCTTACCTGGTAAACAGTTCTTTTCTCCACCTCATCCAGCTTATAAAAAGATACAAGACAGATGTTTTCCTATTGTTAGTTAGGGATCCCAGAGCTCATTCACAAGTCAGACTGACCAGTAGGTTATCCTACAGAAACAACAAAGGCAGTACCCACAACATACTGGCCAAATTCATCCCTGGTGTAAACCAACTGATGGCAATGGAGTTAGATCAGGGATGAATGTGGTCCAATGAGCTTATTTCCATTAGGTTGAGTCTGTGGGGCCTTCCCTTCTGAATAGGAAAGAGGAAAATGGAAAAAATAAATTGCTCAACAGCTTTGAATGAATTTAATGTTGCAGAGGGACACTGTGCATTGCTCAATAAAACACTCTCAGCTCTAGACTCTGCCTCCACAGTTAGGTGTGCCTCAGGACACTGTGCACTGGGAGTAATAAAGACTATGATAGAGCAGTATGTAAGCTGCCTGTGCAGAGACTAACTGATTCCACAAGACTCGTCTGCTAAGAAACTGTGCTTCTGTTTTGCAGCTACATTGGAAGGAAAACCTACCCCTGGAGGATCTGGAGGAGAAAACAGTACCAACTAGCTGCACCTCTGCTCTGGCCGTTTGTTCTATCCCTGACAATGGAACAATCAGTGTAAATAATCCATTAGCAGTTTACAGAGAATAACTTTCCTCACTCTGGCCCCTGTTTCTTTTTTCTGCATGCTGCTCCATGAGGGGGCACATTGCTCATCTGAAATATTAGGAAGCAACTGCTCTTTTCACTGTTAGGTGTATGTCCAGAGCTTAATTTATGCCAGGGCTTGCCAGTGCTGAGTCCTGGCACCTCTAGGCTTGGCAGGTCATAGTTCCAGCACCTCTGGGCTTGCCATGTCAATTATGAAAGTAAAACAATTGCATGATCCCCGACACCTCTTTTGTTACAAATTAAGAACCGTGTATGTCCCTCAGCCAAAGAGAAAGTGACTCAGACTATAGAATGAATCTAAGATGTTGTCTGGAGGGGCTTCAGGATTCCTCAGTGTTTTTAATGGGGAAGTTGTTGAGTCAGGGAAGTCTAAACAGCTAATGTGAATAGAATGTAACACTGTAACATCCTATGAGATGAGAAAATTGCTGATCTAAATATTGCC
>NW_020688220.1:0-2470 GCF_002925995.2 Terrapene triunguis | reverse complement strand
GAGGAACCGGCCGCGGACAATATCCCATCCTCAGAGTCCACGGTCAGGGGTGGGGTAGTGGTGGCGGCTGCACCTAGGATGGAATGCAGTGCCTCGTAGAAACGGGATGTGTGGGGCTGGGATCCGGAGCGTCCGTTTGCCTCTTTGGTCTTCTGGTAGCCTTGTCTCAGCTCCTTGATTTTCACGCGGCACTGCGTTGCATCCCGGCTGTATCCTCTCTCTGCCATGGCTTTAGAGATCTTCTCATAGGTCTTTGCATTCCGTCTTTTGGAGCGCAGCTCGGAAAGCACGGACTCATCTCCCCACACAGCGATGAGATCCAAGACTTCCCGATCAGTCCATGCTGGGGCCCTCTTTCTAGTCTGAGATTGCACGGCCATCTCTGCTGGAGAGCTCTGCATTGTTGCCACTGCTGCTGAGCTCGCCACGGTGTCAAAACAGAAACTGCGATTCAAACTGCCCAGACAGGAAAAGGAATTCAAATTTTCCCGGGGTGTGGCTGGTCAGAGCATCCGAGCTCGGACTGCTGTCCAGAGCGTCAACAGAGTGGTGCACTGTGGGATAGCTCCCGGAGCTATTACCGTCGAATTCCATCCACACCTAGCCTAATTCGACATGGCCATGTCGAATTTAGCGCTACTCCTCTCGTTGGGGAGGTTTACAGAAATCGATTTAAAGAGAGCTCTATGTCGCACTAAATAGCTTCGTGGTGTGGACGGGTGCAGGGTTAATTCGATATAACGGCGCTAAATTCGACATAAAAGCCTAGTGTAGACCAGGCCTGAGACTGTCATCCGGGCTGCTAATTAAGGTGCATGATGGGCATGGTATAGATATAGCTATGGTGGTTTTTGATGGGAGCTCCTGTCCTCTAGGAACCAGATTGAGATTTCTTGTATGTCACTCAACAACGTGCGGATGATAATGACTCTTGATCACTATAGGCCTTTTCTGGATCAAAGCTGGTGACAGAGAAACGAAAGGCTTGTTATCTCATTGCACATCTCCTGAGTTCTCCGGCTGTTGAGGTTGCTCCATAAGTTTCATGTTCTAAGAACAGTGAGACGTTGTTCTTTCCATGCTGTGGAGTACTGGGGGAATAAACAGCTACAAGCTAGTCTGCATTTTGACCCATTTTTGACAGAATGTAGGCATTGTCGATGTGAGAGAGAACCCAGCCCATTGTCTGTTACACCAATTAAACCAAAAGGAAAGGGATGTATTTTGGGTTGGGCCACTTGCAAGTTCTTCAAGAACTACTACAGGCTTCTTTCTACTTTTCCTTTTTCATCCCTAGTAATCAGTTCATCTCATTCCATCCCCTGATAAGCAGAGGTACAGTCTCTTCCTCCTATGTATACACCCACTGAGTACGCCTCTGTTTCTGATGAGGGAATGAGGAAAAGAGTAAGTGTCTTTCTCCCTCCTTCTCCTATGTAAACCCTTGATTTTTTTGCCACAGGAAGTCCCATAACCCTGCCTCCCTTATTCATTCAGACTGGAGTGGATGCACTAGATTTTTTTGTTCTTTAGAATGGAAGCATCCTAACAGGTTGGTGGCTGCAAAGCGGGTAGGAATAACTAGTCAAACCACATTTCCCTGGCATCTTCCTTGGGGAAATTGCACTGAAGGAGGATTTTTGAGGATGGGCAACTCTAGCCAGGAGAGAGGCTCTTTTTCATTGGATTTGGATAGGTGCAAAATTTCAAGCAATAGGCTTGTACTACCTATTAAGGTGAGTAGTTGCACTTTGTCGTGACTTTTCTCTCTGAGCCTGTCAGCTTAATATGAGAATTGTGCTATATTCATTCATACTTAACACGTTGATAGGCCAGAGGCTAAGAACATACAACAAAATAGGTTTGTTTTTACCTTGTTAACCTTTTCTTATTTATTTAAATGATTGTTGCTTTAGTTTTGGCTTCATTTTGCCAGGATGTGGCCAACCTGCTCTACCACTCACTGTATTCAGGCCTTGTCTCTTTCAAAGGTGTGATGAAAATAGTCCTTTTAGTACTCTGTGCTGCATGAAACACACTAGAGCTGTGTTCTTATCAGGAGTTTTGGGAATATTTTTGGAGACAGATAAAAGGTGGAGAGAAATAACATGGTCTATTAATTTAGTACGGTATTCACCATGGTTGTTATGGTCGCTGACTTTTTTTCCCCCCCCTTAAAGCCTCACAAGTATAACCTGAGATCTCTTGCATATTGTCAGACTGCTTAAACAAGAATCCTTTTGAGTGTTTTTTTATTAGACTGATAGATGAAATATATATTCTTTCATACCATCTCAGCATGCATTCACTGGTGATTTTGGCAGGCAGCTGGAGGCTGTAAATATTCCATCTGAACACATGCGTGCCTGGTCTTTCGTTTAGAGTTATTGTACATCATAGTCTGGGGGATTGAGTTTGGGGATTTAGGAACAAACTCCTGAACTCTAATCCCAGCTCTGTCAATGATTCT
>NW_020688219.1:2983-3974 GCF_002925995.2 Terrapene triunguis | reverse complement strand
TCACTGACCAGAAAAGTGCGCGAACTGATTTCCCGCCGGCGCTTTCATGGAGGGAGGGAGGACGTTAGTGACGGACGGATGACGACAAATTTTTTTTACCCAGAAGGCATTGGCAGCTCGACCCAGAATTCCGATGGGCAGCGGGGACTGCGGGAACTGTGGGATAGCTGCCCACAGTGCACCGCTTCCAATATCGACGCTCGCCCCGTTAGTGTGGACTCACAAAGTCGAATTACTGTCCTTAGTGTGTCCTTAGTGTGGACACACACGTTCGACTTTGCAATATCGATTCCACATATTCGATTTAAGTAAAATCGAATTACCCTCGTAGTGTAGACATACCCTTAGAAAGGAGTATTTTTTTTAAAAATAGGCAAAGGAAGGAATTGCAGAAATTGCATTAGTTAAAAATAATTTTTCCTTGGTATAGTATATAGTGACTAGTTTAAAGAGCCTTGAAATATTTATCTAAAAAGCACAAGATAAACACAAATTGTCTGTATAGAATGTACAGCTGCAAGATGTGTCAAAACTGCAGCCATTAACAGGTACAAACAGAAGACACTAGTGAAGGAGTTTGCTGTATACTCTGTTTTTGTGTTAGTTAAAAGATTTTGTTTTTTCATCTTCTGTTCCTATCATCTTGATGTTTTTCTGTATTTCATTTTCTTTGTATTTAATTATTATTGTTAATATGAAACCATTCTTTATTCTAATTCCTGTCATTTTAATGATCCCTCTCAGCACAGGTTGTTGTTTCTTTGTAGTTCAGAGAAACTTGTCTCTGTCCACAGCACAGGGCCGGCTCCAGGCACCAGCTTGTCAAGCAGGTGCTTGGGGCGGCCACTCCGGAGAGGGACGGCAGGTCCAGCTATTCGGCGGCAATTCGGCGGACGGTCCCTCACTCCCGCTCGGAGCGAAGGACCTTCCGCCAAATTGCCGCTGCAGATCGCGATCGCGGCTTTTTTTTTTTTTTTTTTTTTTTTTTTTT
>NW_020688219.1:0-2883 GCF_002925995.2 Terrapene triunguis | reverse complement strand
TTTTTTTTTTTTTTTTTTTTGGCTGCTTGGGGTGGCCAAAACCCTGGAGCCGGCCCTGCCACAGCCATTATCACATTTAACCCAATAGTTGAAGAAAACATGAGGAACTTTAATTGGTTTTATCTTGAAATCTGAGGAGATTAGTTAACTTGTAAACTTCTCCTTCTCTTAAAAAAATCAAATCAAATCTTTATTTTCCAACAAATTTGCTTTTTCTGGCTTTCAGGCCGGTAATGTCCATGGCATGACTATAATATAATAAATAAGCAAGATTTCAATTTTCTTTAATACTTAAACACTTATCTATGCTACTACTTGCACTGAGGAGTCAATTAAATGTCCTCATCTTGCACTATGATACCAACTTCATAGTGATCTTTAAGTATACATCAGCTCTGATTTCTACAAGAAAAAGTTAGGAAGGATTATTGTGGTAGCTACCATATCCGATCCAATGCAGAATATGACTGAGGTTTTTCCACATGATATTGCCTCTATAGAACCACACTCTGTAAGTCAAAAGTGCCTAGCCATGTGGTAAAGGAACCTTCCTGAAGAGTGGTTTCCTCTGAAGTTTCTTTGAGCTGAACATTACATAGACCAAAGGTTATAAACAATCTGCTTCCTTTTGCTATCCATCAGTCCATATCTGACTACCAGCTGGAGTACTCATAGGTCAAACCTGTCCATTTTCTTGGTTTAGATCTAAATGAAAGTAGTTTAAAACGTCTTATAATGATAGGTTTAGTGTAGGCATAAGTCTGGTACAGTATTAGAGTTTTCTTTCTAACTTGCATTGAATTTATTGTGACTTCTGGTTGCCATGGGCCTTACCTAAGAAAATAGGATTTAAGAGGTGTATATCTTAATTTTCAATATTCCCTCACTTCAAATGGTGTGAAAAGTGTCTTTTTTTTAATATATACTGTCTGGGAAGAATGTATAGCTAAAGCCTGTGGTACCTGAAAGATCTCTTTAAAAGGATATGAAGGATCTTGATGGCACATGATTCTGGAGATACTATTTCAAGAAGGTGTTTATGAGCACAGTGGATATTGCCATAAAGCCTGACCTGAAATCCCAAAATGAATGGTGTTCTCTGGCAATGGAGCTGCACAATGACCTATTGAAACCAATTCTACCAGATAAATGTAAGAGTTGTTCAGAATAAGCTGAAAAAAAACCCTGTTAAAGTGCCAGCGGTTCCAAGACACTGCATAGTAAGAAAATGTTCTTTGAGTTCTGGTCCCTATGTGTATTCCACTGTGGATACGCATGTGCTTGAGACCGGAGAATTCTAGCAAGTAGTGTCCGTTGGAAATGTAGAGAGTAGTTAGAATCATCACTCCAGGGAATCATCTGATCCCCCAGCACAGGACTTAAGTTACCCCCAAGCTTCCTGGCTTTAAGAATTGCATCTACTTCCCCTGCTTCTTTTCATTCATTGACGACCACTAGCACTGCCTCTATTGCATTGGAGAAGCCCATATCTCCATTAAGTACAGTATATGCCACTCCTTTCCCAGCCAAAAGCAGTAGGCACGAAAACTCCAGCTTCGGAAGTACCTAATAGAATGCGCCAGGGAGCCCCAGTCAGATCCAGGCTGGGGAGAATCCCAGGTACATCAGCCTAAGACATCAAGGAGTGCGCCTCCTAGCTTGATGTCTGACTCAGGACCAAGAATGACTAGAGCCAAGGATCCTTCATCTGGCCCATCTCACAAAAGTAAAAGGCACTCTCTCTTGAGCATAAAAACAGATTCCTTTCTAGATCTGCTAAGAGTAGGGATCCCTTCCTGTCCCCATCCAGGTTGGGCAAATCCTTGCACACAGGACACAAGGACTTAAGTTCTCCTAGGCCTTGTGGCCATGATCAGAAAGTACATAGGAGCAAGGCTTCTTCAGTACCGCTCTGCATGTCATCGACACTGACCACAGTACTGACTAAGACAAAGCACCTGGACCCGAAGGATTGTGAACCATTGGTACCGACAGTTACTACATGGTTGAAGTCTCCTTGATTGGTGCTACTGTCAGATTCCCCTAAAGAACCACCAGTTACTAAGAGACCCTTTACACTGACTCCAGTGGTATGAGGCGACAAGACACAGCCTTCTAAGCCTCCAGTATATCCGACACCACTGCACAGGATATCTTCATTCTCCCAGACCCACAGTCTCCCCTGTTGTCGGGATCGACCCTCGCCAGAGAGATTCTAACACCAGAAACAAGCCCATTCCATTAGCTACTCATGGCTTCGTGACATGGGTACTGACAGCACTTAAGATGGAACTTGACCTGACCTTCTCATCATTAGGAGAGTCAGATGTACCAGTGGAACTATGCTCCCCTCCACCAAGGGAGTTCAGCTCAGACAGGGGATCAAGAGTCTCCTACTACCAATCTCGTCCATCTAAGTAAGGACCCGCTGCTAGGGACCAATTTTTCCTAATAGCTTAGAGACTGCCACAACCTACATTTGATCCCTCATACTGATGTTACTGGGGGCCATGGGGCCTGAACACATAGCATCTGGAGTCAGGGTGATCCAAGAAGGAATCTTTACACCTCTTTGCCTCCAAGAGGTCAACCAGAGCTTCCTGCCTATGCAGGAGGAAGAAGATGAACCAGATCTGCCGGTACCAGTAACAACACATATTTCATTTTCCTCACAGTCTCATAGTTTCTTCTTGACAACCACAGACCGTTCCAAGAGCTGCTTTGGAGAGTAGCAGAAGAGCCTCAGATTCCCTTAAAGGAGATCCAGGACTCATAACACAAGGGCCTGGACATCCTACAGCTTACAGGATCTAGCTGAATAGCACTCCTGGTCAATGAGGTGATTCTGGAACCAGCAAAATCTGTGTGGCACATGCAACCTAC
>NW_020688218.1:0-3413 GCF_002925995.2 Terrapene triunguis | reverse complement strand
TGGCTATTTCTCTCTTCCCACCCCATGGTGCAAGGCTTAGGGGACAACAGCAGGGGACCACATGCTGCATCTGGCCCTGTTGTGTCCACTGCTGTTGCCAATGGACAGTTGGGGTGGTGCTGTGACCAGGCGATTGGCTTCTGTCTGTTCCTTGCTTGGGCAGGGGGGGGAGGGGAATTTATACACTTTGTGGACTCCTTTCAGCCACATCCTTCCCACCCTTAATCTAGTTGCTGGATCTCAGGGGTGCCAGGAGCTTGGTTTATCACCAGTTTGGGGTTCTGAAAGGGATTTTGCCCATATGACAAAACTGGCACATTGCTGTGTGGGCTTTTTCACCTTCCACCTGGCATCCAGGAGGGCTGGTTGGGGAATTTAGGTTAGAACTGCTGCAAGGCAGGCTCCTGTGAGGTTGGTGGGTAGAGGGTCCAATTGATGTCCTCATAGCCTGAGGCCTGCATCAATACACACAATTCCCTCTTCACTCCAGTCTCAGCTCTAGAGAAAGCTGTATCCATCACTCCTGCTTTTCCTGTATGCTCTGATCTCCACTGACCGCTCCGCCCCCATCCACACCCCCGTCCCCTGAGCACCACCCCGAACTCCCCTGCCCTCTATCCAACACCCTTCCCCCCCCCCCCCCCCTCCCTGCCTGGAACACGGTGGCTGGTGGCGCTACAACTGTTCCACCCAGAGCTCCAGGACAGGCAGCCGCGCCACCTGGCTGGAGCCAGCCCCGCCACCGTGCAGCACAGAGCACCGGGTCAAGCCGTGGCTCTGCAGCCCCGCCGCCCACAGCATTGCGCCGGTGGCGCAGTGAGCTGAGGCTGCGGGGGTGGGGGAACAGCAGGGGAGGGGCCGGGGGCTAGCCTCCCGGGCCAGGAGCTCAGGGGCCAGGCAAGAGGATCCCGTGGGCTGGATGTGGCCCACAGGCCATAGTTTGCCCACCTCTGTCCTAAATGAACATAGTTAACTGCATGAAAAGACAACCTCCTAACGGGAAAGACTGCCTTTGACTGCCTTCACTGGCATCCTAGTGCTTCCTCTCTCATTTCCCCCGCAGACTGACACCACTGGTGATCTCAGTTTTTATGTGGGTGAACTGTACTATTTTTCTGTAAACACTAGTTTGCATGATCTTTGGGGCAGGGAATGGTCTAACTAGGTAACTAGTTTTGTAAAGTTTCAGAGTAGCAGTCGTGTTAGTTTGTATCCACAAAAAGAACAGGAGTACTTGGGGCACCTTAGAGACTAACAAATTTATTTGAGCATAAGCTTTCGCGGGCTACAGCCCACTTCATCGGATGCATGCAGTGGAAAAAATACAGTAGGAAGCTAAATAGATAGATAGATACACACACACACACACACACAGAGAACATGAAACAATGGGTGTTACCATACACACTATAAGGAGAGTGATCAGTTAAGGTGAGTTTTTATCAGCAGGAGAGGAAAAAAAAAACTTTGTAGTGGTAATGAAAATGGCCCATTTCCAGCAATTGACAAGGAGATATCTTGTTAGTTTATACTGCAAATTCAGTGATTTTTAATATTTTTGCCCGTTTGCTTTGCTCCATCCTGCCTACATGACAAAGTGGAACAGTGTGCCCCAGTTCCCCTACCTGAAGTGCATAAGGGCCTTTAGGCATTGTCTAAACTACACAAATAGACATATTTTATCATGGTTGCGGCCTAAACGGTTTCTTTTTGCCTGTGCGGACAGAACATCTTGCAGCCATGTTAAAATAGCCTCGTGATGGGGTGTACAAACCCACGCTGGGACAGAAGGAGTAAAAGGACAGTACTGGGCCCAGCTAGCCCCGTCCCTCCAACCCTGCAGAGTTCAAAAGGGAGCAACCCAGCTCAGAAGTGGGGAGAAGTGCAGAGCTACCCCTGCGGGCCCCTGGAAAAGGGATTACAGACGCCTCCCTGAAGCACCAGGATGCTATGCTGAGCCCAGTGAGGCTAACGGTTTGGTTTCCTTTTTATTTTCTTTTTCCGTATCTGGGACCAGAGGGAGCAGTGGTAGCAAGAGACCCAAGGAGGGTAAAACAGAGAGTTCACTCCCACCCCACTCCAGGGGTCAATGTTGCTGACACTTTGAGGGCCTTGGGTCAGAGCGTGGTGGAGTGGGTGGACCCACTCTCTCCTACTACTACCCTTCCCCCCCGCCCAAGATGAGTGGATGCTAACCACTAGGCCACCTGGCCCAGCAAGGATGCTACTACAATCCTGTCATGTTTAGGCAGATGTATCCATCAGGATTCAAGTGTCAGTAAGCCTGCAAGCACTTCTTAAAGACAGCTTCATATCTGCTATTGCTATAACACCTAACATCACTGTAAATGGAAAGTCCCACGTTCAACTTGTTTCCTCTGACCCTACACAAAGTGCTGCCAACTGCACAAGTTTGCTATTCCCTTGAATAACCAGGTAGCTGGTTTCTCAACTGTCCCAAAAACCCATATAAAATATTAGCAGGGAGCAGAATGCCTTATTCGGGGAATTTCTTCATTTTTATTCTGGGTATTATTTAAAGGGCATCCTATTAAAACAAAAAACCCCTCCAGATTCTATTTCTTTAAACTAGTCAACTCAGAATTCAGGTTGACAGTCCCTTCAAAACAATTCCCTAAAATGGTATAACACGACTTTTTCAAAACCAGGATTCATAATTGTATTTTAACCTGGTCAGCTCTGTAGTGTAGACAGAACTTGTGTGGCTCCAGATGAGCAGGTTTCCAGCAAACTAAACTGAAAAAAGTAGGTTTACTTTTTTGTTACAAAACAGGCTGGGACAGTAGGTAGTGCAGTACATGTACTGTAATTGTTCAGAACATTACACGATAGGTGAACTAGTCTAGATCTTGATATGGACTTGCTCCCAGTGACTGTGGCTGATGAATTCAGGCAACCATCACAACTCCACCAAGCCCTTCGTTCATCAAACCAACAAATGACAGAACTACCCAGGAAGCTGTGAGAGACAGCCTCTGAGAGTTAGATACAGGGTAGGATTCTAAATCCATGCAAAGGCTTTTTCCCCTTGGTCTGCTCTAATTTCCTACCAAAAAATTCCTCTTCCAAGCGACACTTGTTATCTAAGTAGATACTGAAAAAGACGGTTACTCACCGTTGTAACTGTTGTTCTTCGAGATGTGTTGCTCATATCCATTCCAATTAGGTGTGCGCGCGCCATGTGCACGATCGTCGGAGAATTTTCTACCCTAGCAACACCCGGTGGGTCGGCTGTGGAGCCCCCTGGAGTGGCGCCTTCATGGCGCTTGATATATACCCCAGCCGACCAAGCGCCCCCTCAGTTCCTTCTTGCCGGCTACTCTGACAGTGGGGAAGGGGGGCGGGTTTTGGAATGGATATGAGCAACACATCTCGAAGAACAACAGTTACAA
>NW_020688217.1:1424-3553 GCF_002925995.2 Terrapene triunguis | reverse complement strand
ACTTTTTTGGAAAACACATTCCAGAAAGGCATCTAGTCTTCATTCAACGACATCAAGAGATGGAGAATCCACCACTTTCCCTTTTAGTGAGTGCCAGGGGGCTCCATTTCCCCTTACACTAGCTCCCTATTTACAGAGAGCCAGAGCAGTACCTGCAGCAGGGAGCGGGAGTTGCTCATGGCCTCAGAGGCACAGCCCCTGCAGTGTCTCAGGCACCTGGCCCAAGTGCCGGATGATGCGGAGCTGGTGCATCACTTTGGGCGTGACGTCCTCCTGCTGCAAGGGAATGAGAACCTGTCAGAGACTCAAACGCCCCGAGGAATCAGGGGGAATTAAGGGCACCTGGAACCAGCAGTATTTCCACCCAGCACCTGCCCACCACTGAGGGATGAATTCACCTCCTGAACCCCAGAATGGAGTCTTCTTGTCCTTTCTAGTAACCTCCAGTGCCAACCCCCCTCCTTGTAGGGTGAGCTCCTGCTACCTCCCGCTCAGTGCCCTTGACAGCTGTTCCACCTCCAAACCACAGCTCAAGTTATCAGAACCCTCTTCTCCACCCCCACTCAGGTTGGGCAGGGAGGGGACTCTAGCAGAGGGGGCAGGAGGGATTCTGGCAGCAGTGAAGTGGGTTACGGGGATGTTGAGATCTTGCCCCAAGTCATCCCAGACACTAATGCTAAGCCACAGGATGGCAGCATCTAGTGTCAGTGGAGTCCAAGCACTATTTCAACCCCACAGTTTTGGATGAACTTCCCACAAGGGGGGGTGAAGAGCACCCCCAGCAACACACACACACACACACACACACACCACTCCAGGTGGTGGGAGGGGAACAGGAGAAAGGACAAAAGAAGTAAGAGATGAAGAGAAAGGAAGGAGGGATGGAGGAAAAGGTAAAAGGAAAAGGACAAACCCTAATGTCCCCAATGATTCTACGGGACAAAATCCCAGGTGGGGAATAAAATTCTGCCAGGTTGAACTAGTATTTTCCATGCCTAGAATTCAGCTGGCACCAGGTGGATCAGACTGAACAGGTTACAAACCTCTCCAAGGCTCTTACCTTCTCAACAGAGACGTCTGTTTTCTAGTAAAATCAGTAAAAGGAAAGGAGAAAACTCGAAAGAGGCTCCTGCTCGCACTCACCTACGTGAACCCTAATACTCTCTCAAAGAGAGACCTCGAGAAGGAGACTTGCTGAAGCAAAGCCACAGGGGTCTCTGAGGTTTCCCTGGACCTGCGCCCCTGTCCTGCCTGGCTGATGTCAGCATCTCTCTGTGAGGTCACCACTTCCCCACAACCTTTGACCAATAGGCTGAGATCCTGCAAAAGGCCTTTGTGATGTCACTGCCACACACACCCCTCCCCGGAAGTGCTATTGTCCTGCCGCTGACCAGACACTTTGAAGGTTTGAGCTACTCCCTGTGGATCACCCCACTCAATGCCTGTTCGTTCTAGGAAGCAAGCCGGCTAGACAGTAAAACATCAGAGGCTGCTCCCAATGCTAAACTCAGTGTTTCCATAATTAGTAGACTTTATGGCCAGAAGAGACCTTTAGAGCATCTCATCTAACCCCCTGCATATCATAGGCTTCCTGTATAGTACAATAGTTACTTTTTGGGCACACACATTCCAGAAAGGCATCTAGTCTTCATTCAATGACATCAAGAGATGGAGAATCCACCACTTTCCCTTTTAGTGAGTGCCAGGGGGCTCCATTTCCCCTTCCACTAGCTCCCCATTTACAGTGAGCCAGAGCAGTACCTGCAGCAGGGAGCGGGCGTTGCTGATGGCCTCAGAGGCACAGCCCCTGCAGTGTTTCAGCCACCTGGCGCAAGTGCCGGATGATGCGGAGCTGGTGCATCACTTTGGCCGTGACGTCCTCCTGCTGCAAGGGAACGAGAACCTGTCAGAGACTCAAACGCCCGAGGAATCAGGGGGAATTAAGGGCACCTGGAACCAGCAGTAATTCCACCCAGCACCTGCCCACCACTGAGGGATGAATTCACCTCCTGAACCCCAGAATGGAGTCTTCTTGTCCTTTCTAGTAACCTCCAGTGCCAACCCCGCTCCTTGTAGGGTGAGCTCCTGCTACCTCCCCCTCAGTGCCCTTGACAGCTGTTCCACCTCCA
>NW_020688217.1:936-1324 GCF_002925995.2 Terrapene triunguis | reverse complement strand
GGGGGGGGGCAGAAGGGATTCTGGCAGCAGTGAAGTGGGTTGCGGGGAGGTTGAGATCTTGCCCCAAGTAATCCCAGACACTAATGCTAAGCCACAGGATGGCAGCATCTAGTGTCAGTGGAGTCCAAGCACTATTTCAACCCCACAGTTTTGGATGAACTTCCCACAAGGGGAGGTGAAGAGCACCCCCAGCAACACACACACACACACCACTCCTGGTGGTGGGAGGGGAACAGGAGAAAGGAGAAAAGAAGTAAGAGATGAAGAGAAAGGAAGGAGGGATGGAGGAAAAGGTAAAAGGAAAAGGACAAACCCTAATGTCCCCAGTGATTCCACGGGACAAAATCCCAGTTGGGCTATAAAATTCTGCCACCTTGAACTAGTGTTT
>NW_020688217.1:0-926 GCF_002925995.2 Terrapene triunguis | reverse complement strand
ACTTTTTTGGAAAACACATTCCAGAAAGGCATCTAGTCTTCATTCAACGACATCAAGAGATGGAGAATCCACCACTTTCCCTTTTAGTGAGTGCCAGGGGGCTCCATTTCCCCTTACACTAGCTCCCTATTTACAGAGAGCCAGAGCAGTACCTGCAGCAGGGAGCGGGAGTTGCTCATGGCCTCAGAGGCACAGCCCCTGCAGTGTCTCAGGCACCTGGCCCAAGTGCCGGATGATGCGGAGCTGGTGCATCACTTTGGGCGTGACGTCCTCCTGCTGCAAGGGAATGAGAACCTGTCAGAGACTCAAACGCCCCGAGGAATCAGGGGGAATTAAGGGCACCTGGAACCAGCAGTATTTCCACCCAGCACCTGCCCACCACTGAGGGATGAATTCACCTCCTGAACCCCAGAATGGAGTCTTCTTGTCCTTTCTAGTAACCTCCAGTGCCAACCCCCCTCCTTGTAGGGTGAGCTCCTGCTACCTCCCGCTCAGTGCCCTTGACAGCTGTTCCACCTCCAAACCACAGCTCAAGTTATCAGAACCCTCTTCTCCACCCCCACTCAGGTTGGGCAGGGAGGGGACTCTAGCAGAGGGGGCAGGAGGGATTCTGGCAGCAGTGAAGTGGGTTACGGGGATGTTGAGATCTTGCCCCAAGTCATCCCAGACACTAATGCTAAGCCACAGGATGGCAGCATCTAGTGTCAGTGGAGTCCAAGCACTATTTCAACCCCACAGTTTTGGATGAACTTCCCACAAGGGGGGGTGAAGAGCACCCCCAGCAACACACACACACACACACACACACACCACTCCAGGTGGTGGGAGGGGAACAGGAGAAAGGACAAAAGAAGTAAGAGATGAAGAGAAAGGAAGGAGGGATGGAGGAAAAGGTAAAAGGAAAAGGACAAACCCTAATGTCCCCA
>NW_020688216.1:0-4813 GCF_002925995.2 Terrapene triunguis | reverse complement strand
CCCCAAAACCCCTTATTAAGTAATAGAAACTCCCATACTATGATTATACCCACCCCTATTGACTGATTACAGCATTACACACACGACTTTACCTTGAAAATACATTTCTTTGCAGTAATTTGTTGCTACAAATTCCCTTAATTTGCAGTTCTCAGGGGAGGGTGGAAGGGGCCATGACCCAGGGCTCGCTTATGTAGCTGGGAAAGGAAGGGAGGAGGAGATAACACTTCTTTACCCAAAAGGTATCTGTGACAGTGTACCCCATAAGGCTTTATGGGGGGGTGCTCATAAATGTATGTATGATATAACTGGAATAGGGTTTTGGTACATATGCCATGTAACATATCTATGTAAAGGTTATGATCTACTGGTTATGTTCATCCTAGTTGTATGCAGGCACCATTTGTGTGTTCAAAGTTATGAACATTGGCTGTATAATTGCTTGATTTCTAAGTAGCCTTAGGCCTTGGCTACACTGGCGCTGTACAGCGCTGCAACTTGCTGTGCTCAGAGGTGTGAAAACGCCCCCCCTGAGCGCAGCGAGTGCAGCGCTGTAAAGCACCAGTGTAATCAGTGCCTGCAGCGCTGCACGCTCGCTCGCAGAGCTACAAGCTGTTCCCCTCGGCGAGGTGGAGTACATACAGCGCTGCGAGAGCTCTCTCGCAGCGCTGGCAGCACGACTACACTTGCGCTTCACAGTGCTGCCACAGCAGCGCTGTGAAGTTCCGAGTGTAGCCAAGGCCTTAGTTAGAACATTTGGTCACTTCTTGGGAAAGGAATGTGCAAATTAGGTGCTCAATCAGGAAACACTTAACAGACAAAAGTGCTTGGAAGACTCCAATCCACATAAGAAGTCTACCTGAGGACGTTCAAGGTAGCATGTGGGTAATGGCTACTGCCTGCAAGTCCTGAGTCATGCATGTGACTTGCCCATGTGATTCCGAATCTCCATTTTGTGACTGGATTCTACACAGGGTGAGGAGGGGGTCTCCACCCACAAGAGAAAGTCTATTTAAACCCCTGGGACACCCCTCCATTTTGTCTTCAGCTGGCTAAAGAAGGAGCCTCTCCACCCGCCCCCCCCCGGGATACTTGAAGGAAACTGGAACAAAGGACAGTAACTACAGGGGGTGTGAGTGATTGTTGGACCCAGGCTAAAAGGAGATTAGCCTGTAAAAGGGAGCATTCTGGAACTGGTGAGGATCTTATCTGTATTTAGTTTGATTAGACATAGATTTGCGCATTTTATTTTATTTTGCTTGGTGACTTATTTTGTTCTATCTGTTACTACTTGGAACCACTTACATCCTACTTTCTGTATTCAATAAAATCACTTTTTACTTATTAATTAATTCAGAGTATGTATTAATACCTGGGGGAGCAAACAACTGTGCATATCTCTCTATCAGTGTTATAGAGGGCGAACAATTTATGAGTTTACCCTGCATAAGCTTTATACAGGGTAAAACGGATTTATTTGGGTTTAGACCCCATTGGGAGTTGGGCATCTGAGTGCTAAAGACAAGCACACTTCGGTGAGCTGTTTTCAGGTAAACCTGCAGCTTTGAGGCAAGTAATTCAGACCCTGGGTCTGTGCTGGAGCAGACGGGAGTGTCTGGCTCATCAAGACAGGGTGCTGGAGTCCTGAGTTGGCAGGGAAAACAGGAATAGAAGTAGTCTTGGCACATCAGGTGGCAGCTCCCAAGGGGATTTCTGTAATCCAACCCGTCACAGTATCCTTTAGATCCCCACATTTCTTATGCAGCTGCAGCACTTATCAATCCTTAACAAGGAGAAGGGAGGGGAAAGGGGTAACACTTTATCTATTAAGTGAAGGAATAGTGTGTGCCTGTGCCTACTCCCTGATACCATGCCAGCACACCAGCGGTTTTCCGTGTCTTTACTTAACCCTTACATATTCCAGCACTCCCCCACTCTCTTCACAGAAGGGCCCAGGTGCCCCTCCTTCTTGCACACTGAACGGTGGGGCATTCAGGCTGGAGGCCCTGGCTCCAGCTAGCCTGATACCTTGGTCCACTGATTATGCTACGAGGAGAGAGAGAAGGCAGGTTATAAAAAGGGGTAAGCCACTGAATTTACAAATATGGCCTTCGGGGAGAGGCTAAGGCAGCACATAATTTGGCACCCCAAAAATATGATTAATATTACAATTAATAGAAATAACATTTCTACAACATGAGTAATACGACCAAGAAGTGAATGAGTGTCCATTAGATTTGTTTGAAGGGCACAGGCAACATCAGTCCAAGCACAATCAGCAGGCAGCTTAGTAGCCAATTGGAAGGCATTCATTCCTTGAAGGGCCTGGGCTTTCAAGACTTGAGTCTAATACCCGGGCCACCACCAGAAACACTGCTTTTTCTTCTTTGACAAGGTTAAAACTTTGTAACACCATTTTGGAGTATATATTTTAAATGTGTCCAGTTGTTGGCAGTTGCAGTGAGCTGTCCCTACTGTGTTTATGTGCTTTTGTTCATATTATGAGTATATTGAATATTTACAGAGAAACGGGGTATTGTCCAAACCAGCTTGACCACTTGGTAATACACTGGTTTGATTGTCCGCAGCAATGAGTTCCACAGATCCATTCATGCACTAAACTCCTAATGGCAGCATGTAAATATATGTAATTGTGCCAGATGCTGGTGCACTTTTACTCCTAAGTGTTATATTACAGAATGGTGCATATTTTCAGCGGAACACTTTATATCCCACATACATTACACCCAATTGTTTACCCCAGGCACAGGCCACTGGGTTTGCTCCTTTATAGCCATTGGGGAGGGGAACATTTAAATATTTTTTTTGGACAAACAATACTTAACTGAATTATTGTTTATTTTATATTTTTTTATTTATTTTTAGTGAACTTTTTATTATTATTATTATTTTTATAGGGCTTATGGGGACCACCTTAGTTGCTGTTTTATTTTATTGCAACTATTACCCAGGTGCTAGTCCCCCTAATTGAGCATTTTACATTTTTATACATAAGTTTTACATTTTGGCTTATTAATTACTTAGTTATTTAACCATCCCCTAGATTCCATACACCCACTGTGGGTGTGGTTCCTACTGCCCATAGATTTCTTTTGCAGCGACAATTTCATGTGTATCGCCTCACCCACCATTTAAATTGTTGCTTTAACCAATCTATGTATGTGCTGCAGTTGGGATGTACCCGGTCCCCCCACCATTCTGTGGGGTGTACCATCCATCCATGTAATGGACTGAAAGGACACATTGACAAGCTTTGGTTGCACCCGCTGTCACAGTGGCTTCCACACGTTCGCCCATAAGGAAGTATTTCCAGCTCCAGGCTGCGGCCAGCTTAAATCAGGATTCTTCCAGCTTGGCATCCATATTACCTGTAAGGTTACAGTCTGCAAAGTGGTTAAATTGTCATATTCCCAACATTCCAGGGGACACCTCATGCTCAGTCTGGGATGTACTTAACTGCATATTTTAAGGAATACTATGCAATATTTCCTGATAAATTTGATATTTTTTTACCGGGTTAGGATTTCTACTTTATACACTACGTATTAACATTGCCAAATTCCCATGAGGGATTAGTAGTAGTTTTTCACGGTAAATTCTTAAAGTTCTTCTTTGCTTCATTACCACCACTTGGGGGTGTAACAGTTCACGTGTTTCCTTTTTTTGCCACTTTACATTGCGGAATCTGGGCAGGGTTTACCATAGTGATAATTGTGATTAGCAACAAGGATTGTTCCATTTCAGGCCAGGGAATCCTTGGTTTTTCTTTTGTAGGTCCACCTGTAATATGCCGGTAACAATTTATATATATTTTTTTAACCCCCATTCTGTGCCTTTTTATTTGCGTGCAATAAACCCATTTTCATCCGTCATATTTTTTTAATTGCAGCAGGCTGGGCCCCAACTGGTCAAAGACTAGGTAAAGAACCCTAGGAATTTAGGAACTGGGAATGGATGGTATTCTCCTGGAACTCGGTACATCACTCGATTCCCCCTGTTGGGTAGACCGTACTTTCCAGGCAGGTTATACCATGCACTAACCTTTACTGCTGTATGCATTAATTTTCCTTGTACAATATTTACCAAAATAATGAAATAACAAGATAAATAACACAAAACACACAACACAATCTTCATTGCAACAGTAGACCCATGGTGTTCTGGGTTCTTCTTCCGTTGGTGCCGGCTTGGTCACAATATTTGAAAAACAAAATAAACATTTCCCAGCCTCTTGGTGGGGACAGATTATTACTTAAAAATACCACCCCCCCTTTTTTTTTTTGCAAATTCTTTTGCTGATTGCAGGAAAACTGAAGAATTACCTTTATACTTTTTTGTGTATCTTAGGGGGTTTTTTTAGGCTTTTTTGTTTGTTTGGTTGGTTGGTTGGTTGGTTGGTTTTTTTTGGAGGGCCATAATTTGAGTCTTCTTGCTTACAAATAGCTTGTTTGCTGACCAGGTATATTTATTTTTTTCAGCTTTTTTGTGCTGTTATTTAAGGGGAGTTTTTCCCCCCCTATCAGCTAGGTAATTTGCATTCACACAGATGCTTTCTGGCTTGCTTTTGGATCCAAAGCTATTAGTAGCTCAGAGTCTCTGTCTTAAAAGGGACACAATTAATTTCCACCAGAGTTTTGATTACTTTTAGCTTTTGCTTCTAAAACACACAGCCATTTGAAAAAGAAAACACAACCTACTGTGGCTCCTTTTGGAGCCCATACACTCATTAGCCATTCTGACTGACAGCACACTGGGATGATGTACTGTGCGCTGATCCTCAGCAATTTGCTAC
>NW_020688215.1:0-1061 GCF_002925995.2 Terrapene triunguis | reverse complement strand
GTTCTGGCGGAACCCAACTGAGAGTGCCAACTCAGGACAAATTGCTCAAACAGGGCAGTTACAGCCCAAGGCTGGGGTTTTTCCACCTCTAAGGCAAACCAAACCAGCCAGACTAAGAGGACTTCGGTCTCACCCCACTGGCTAACCGCAAGTCTCACAAGCAATCTCCTTAGACACTCCAGTTTCCCAGTATCACCACCAGTGCCACTCGTTATGGGGACAAATGGTTATGAAAACCAAGACCCCAGTAAAAGAAAAAGGTTCTCCTGATCCCAAAGGACCCAGCCCCAGACCCAGGTCAATATACAAATCAGATCTTACCCACAAATCACGCTGTTGCCAATCCTTTAGAATCTAAAAACTAAAGGTTTATTCATAAAAGGAAAAAGATAGAGATGAGAGCTAGAATTGGTTAAGTGGAATCAATTACATACAGTAATGGCAAAGTTCTTGGTTCAGGCTTGCAGCAGCGATAGAATAAACTGCAGGTTCAAATCAAGTCTCTGGAATACATCCCCCGCTGGGATGGGTCCTCAGTCCTTTGTTCAAAGCTTCAGCTTGTAGCAAAGTTCCTCCAGAGGTAAGAAGCAGGATTGAAGACAAGATGGAGGTGAGGCATCAGCCTTATATAGTCTTTTCCAGGTGTAAGAACACCGCTTTGTCCTTACTGTGGAAAATTACAGCAAAATGGAGTCTGGAGTCACATGGGCCAGTTCCTGCATACTTTGCTGAGTCTCAAGACCTTCTCTCAATGGGTCCATTGTATAGCTGATGGTCCTTAATGGGCCATCAAGCAGGCTAGGCAGAGCTAACACCAGTTTGTCTGGGATGTCACCCAGCAGCATAGCATAAGTTTGAAATACAGACAGTATAGAGCCAATATTCATAACTTCAACTACAAAATTGATACACACATATGGACAGCCTAATCATAACCAGTAAACCATAACCTTGTCTTAGACACCCCATTTGACCCCCTTTATACAAGATTTGGGTGCCACTACAGGACCTTGGTTGCAACAATGATCTATATGGTCCCAGATTATATCAATAACGTCACA
>NW_020688214.1:639-1466 GCF_002925995.2 Terrapene triunguis | reverse complement strand
TCGGGAAAGGGAAGTAGGGACAGAAAAGGAAGCAAAATAAGTAAGAATGAAGATCAAAAGAAGCTAAAACTACACAAGTTGCAAATTGCCCAGAAAGACTGAACAATGGGCACTGGGAATGTCTCTGTTAACTTAAGAAGCCCCTGAACTGAGTGCATCTCAGTTTCAGTGAACTGCAGATGGGTGTGGCCCAACCTCTGTCTGTGCTGAAGCTGACTGAAGTGTCTAACCTAGCAAGACAGGAGTGGAGGGGTGCCTGTTCTGGCAGGAGGGTGTTCTCTGTGGTATCCCAGCTCATCAAGCGATGGTCTCAAGGGGAGACAAATGGAAATTGATGTACAATCTGCCTGGGAAAGGAAAAGGCTGCCCACCAGCCTGGACTTAAGAGACAAAGCAAGTAAGACCCAGAGGCATGACCTGGCTGTAATGGAGTGGAAGAGGTGCACAGAGACATGTATCCTGGAGCCGGCCCTGATCCTGGAGCTGGAAGTTGGGGTCCTGGTGACTGCTGCGGTGGGAACAAACCGCAAGGACTCTAGCTGGAAACAAACCCAACCTGAGTTAAAGGGGGGGGATTTTGCTGGCCAGCGAAAGGTCTCTCATAGCTTGGAGCTGTGAGCCTACAGCTGAATCAGGGTCTCTTTCCCTTTTGGGGGACACAGGAGTGTCTGCCCCATAGGGGAGCCCAAAAACGAATTTTAGGTATACTGCCTCCGCCATGGTCAGTGTCCAAGTCTCTGGCAGTAAGTTCAGGAGGAGGGTGTGACGTTGTGCGGTCTACATGGTTTTATAAAAATATAATAATAAGTCAATATAATGTAACTGGG